>NW_007727214.1:259599-260989 GCF_000696425.1 Galeopterus variegatus
GGGAACCGGTCTCCACATGGGATCCGAACCCTCGGCGGGAGCCCCGCCGCGCTCCCAAGCGGCGCACTCTCCAGTGCGCCACCGGGCCGGCCCGTGAAAATCTATTGTAATGGTACTTCTAGTCTTCAGACAAAATAGGTGTCTCCTTTTTAACGTTACTAAATTTTTATAAATGTTTAATGTTATTAAATTTATTAAATCCAAACACAGTGGACTGTGTTAGAATTGTATCCTATATACGGAGTTTACTTATGGAAATGGGACCACTGTTTTCCTATACATAGCAACTTGAGATTGAGAGTAACCGTAGAGACATAAAAAGGAAAACTCTTTTTACATAAAAAGGAAGCTGTCTGTTGACAGTTACACAACCAGCACCTAGCACAGTGCCTTACACAGTGATGTTAATAATTGTAGGTGATATTTTTTGACCTTCACTTTGTGCCAGGCACTGTGCATAGTATATCACACAGTCTAATTTAATCCTCAAACAACTCTGTTAAAGATGAGGAAACAATGGCACAGAGGAGGCTGTGTAAATTAGCGAGGATTACAGATGTTTTGAGTGGTCCATTTAAAATCCAAACCTGGGAATCTTTGGAACTCATATATACTGTACTGTATAATGGAAAATATTAAATATATGTATGAAATAATGAGTAAGGTGCCCGGCCTTTAACAGTTACAGATTAGTGAAGGCAATGGATATGCTAATTTTGGTCAGTAGTGGAGGTATTTATAGTGATAACACAGAACAAGAGGAATGCCCAGGCCTGCCTGCCGGAGGGTTAGGAAAGTTCCTGAGGAGGAAGGCTGCTTGAGTTTGTCATACCGACAAAAGAAAAGGAAGTGCGGGGCAGAGGAAACAGGAGGTGCAAAGGCATCAGGGTGCATACTGAAGGTGCAGTTTGAATGAAAGTGAAATAACTTGGCATGTTCAGGGAACTGCATGTAATCCTAATATTTGTGGAACATAAGGCTTGTGTGATAACCCTGAAGGAGATGATAGCTGGACAGAACAAAAAGTTGCATGCTGCATATAATCTGACAGAAAATATCAACATTTTAATTATACAAGTAGTTCCTCTGTGAGTCAGACATTACCACTCTTATACCTGTTTTTTTCCCGTTCTGGGCATATACAAGACTACTTCTAAGCCTCTTTGTGATTGGTTGGGGCCCCATGACCAATTTTGCCAGTAGGGTTTAGGTAAAAGTGCTATGCCACTTCTGAGCCAAAGTATGCGAGAGCTGGCACAGAGCCCTCTATGGTCTTTTCCTTTGCTACAGTGACTAAGGCAGCCTCATATTCCAGACAGTGCAGTTACAAGAGTTATCAGCCTCGTTCTTTTTTTTTTTTTTTTTTTTTTTTTTGTGACCGGTAAGGGGA
>NW_007727214.1:261080-314513 GCF_000696425.1 Galeopterus variegatus
GTGACTAAGGCAGCCTCATATTCCAGACAGTGCAGTTACAAGAGTTATCAGCCTCGTTCTTTTTTTTTTTTTTTTTTTTTTTTTTGTCTTTTTCGTGACCGGTAAGGGGATCGCAACCCTCGGCCTGGTGTCGTCTGCACCGTGCTCAGCCAGTGAGCGCACCAGCCAGTCCCTTACAGGATCCGAACCCGTGGTGGGAGCGTCGCTGCGCTCTCAGCGCCGCACTCTCCCGAGTGCGCTACGGGGCCGGCCCCAGCCTGGTTCTTTGAGAGTTAATTTGAAGCAGAGCCCCGCCACTCTGCATTAGATTTACAGTACGAACAAGCTTTTGCTTTCTTGTGTTAAGCCACTGAGATCTTGGTTTGTAACTATATCCAAAGACTTAACCTCTCATAGTCTGTTTCTGTATTGCTTCTATATTCAGCTCTTAAATCCTTCTGAGCTTCAAACTGTAAAGCCAGCTTCAAACTGTTTATCTCCACAGGGATGACTCACAGATACTTCAATTAAATATGCCCTAAATGAAACTCAGGCTTCGCTTATTCCATAGCTTGGTGAAATATACCACCATTCATTCACACACTGGCCTAAGCCAGAAACCAGGCCTTTATTCTAGACTTTTCTTGCTCTCTCAAACCCTACATCTAATATTTCATCTCGGCAAGCTGTTTAATTACACAAACATGCACACTCACCCAAGACTGATTTTGCACAGGATGTCTTACCACACTGTTTTGGTGTTTTTCAGTGTACTTGTCTGATAGAAAACGTCAGGTTCAGTTCTGTTGATATTGCTCAGCAAAATGCCTGGCACAGTAGAGATTCAATAAATATTCAACGAATGAATGAGAAGTCTTGCTAATTTTATAATTACGTTTCTGGGTATGTAAAAGTATTTCAGTAAAATGTTAGCACCTGTTATATTTGATTGATGTGCTGTAAATCATGCATCTGGAAGTAGAAAAGTCTCAAAGATAGCAATTCTATATATAGTATGGGTTATTTATCACCAAAGCTTAATTCATGCTTTAGGGACCTTATAAGCAAAATTCCTAGACACAAGGGTGAAAGACAAAATATTAAAAGATGGAGGAGAAAAAAAACCCAAAGGCTCTTGACATGACAATTACTAGGTGTAGAACACCTGAGCAATCCTTCTGGCCTTAAGTTTGCTTATTTTTAAGTGATTAGTAAATATGTGGGCTGACACGTTTGTTATAACATATGAAAATACCTTCTAAGCTGCATGCAATATGAGACTTTCAATACTATTTGCTTCGTTTTGGGGGTGGTGGTGGCTAGTCGGTATGAGAATCTGAAGCCTTGACTTTGGTGTTATCAACACTGTGCTCTAACCAACTGAGCTAACTGCAACTAATTCTGGCTCATGGACAGTATGAAAGCTCCCTGTGTATAGAACGTCAGTCTAGGGTTTCATATCTCCTGTATCTGGCCTCTGCAGTTGTTACATAGGCTCCCATGGTCCACTACCCTGGTCACCTTCAGCCAGTTGACCTCAACTGAAATAACTGAGGCCATCCCATGACTGCTCCAATTAGCTTCCCTTCCTCTTGACTCATCACCAAATTCCACTCCTACTCCTTTTCTCTCCCAGAAAGTAGTCTTATCCCTCGTTTCTAATGCTGACCCTGATCTTATCCCTTCCTCTTCTTCCAGGACTTTCCTCCAAGAACAATACCATCTTTTTCATATTTCCAATTTCCCTTTCCACGGCTGCCTTCCTTCAGCCTATAAACCTACTCAGATCTTCCCCACCTAAAGAAAAGTCCCTGTTTCAACTTCCAAGCATCCATACTTTCTTATACCACTGTTTTCAAATACAGATTAACTTCATTTTTTCCCACCTCTCATTTATTCCTTTTTTGAAGAAATTTTGGCTTCTGCCTCCCATCACTATTGAAACTCCTCTCAACAACCTTGATAGAATTCAGCAGCCTTTTTTTAGTAATAGAATAGAGTTACATTGTAATCTGAAGAGATTTTTTTAGAACTCATCTCATCTAAATCTAATCCTTTTACTTCTATTGAATTTCAGGTAAGAACAAACAAAATATTGTGCATTGTGAAATGCTGAGGAACTGCGAGTTGATTTTGCCCTTTTGTTGTCTGAGATTTGTGGCAAATGAGGTGAAATTTGGAAGGTGAAGAAACAAAGGCCAAGGACAGCTATGATGATGAATCTTAACAGGCTATTATATTTCTGAACTGCTCAGATTGAGTCATAATCTTTTCCAGGCAAATTCAGAGAGTACCTCCTTCATGAGCAAGATCTCAAAATGCAAAGGGCTACAAGTTGACACTGCAAAGTGATGAATGTATTGAGAATTTGGTGTTTGTCAGGAAAGCTTCAAAGATAGGGAGCTGGAAGTTTAACCTTTTCATTTCTACTTCTTATGCATCTTGGTGAAAACTCCCTTCATTCTACCAACTTGTGGTGTCTCACTGTTAGAAATGGTGTACTCTGTACAAAAGGGTTGATTCTATGTTGTGTGCAGAGAGATGAATCATGAATTATAGCAGAACACGACAATTTCAAGTATAATAGTTTTCTTAACACATTATGGATTTCACTATCTAGGAACAAGATAAAGCAAAGTCTGTTTGTTTTACTTTACTGTTAGCCTGTAGTCACCACTCAGACCAAAAGGACTCCTGAAGATTGATGTGCAAGTCAGAGTCCTGCCTCTCTGAGTTCTCTACCAAGGGATGTCTGTAAGGAGAATTCTGTCTCCAGAATACAATGAATTTTGCCAAGTTTATAGGTTTTGATGTCTTTTGCCAAAAATCAAATAAGATATGGTTGAAGGTTAATTGATGGCAGAAAAAGCAATGAAAAACAAGGAAGAGACAGTTTAACTCCCAGCAACTGCCCTTTATTTTTCTCTGGGAAACTGCTTAAGAGCATAGACTTTGGCATCATCAATCCCAGCAATCAAATCCCAGCTCTCCTTAGGAGCTGTATGTCCTTGTAGCCTTTAGGTTCCTCATCTGCAACATGGGGATATCTTCCTATCATACAGGGTTGTTGTATTATGTGGTTCATGAAAAACGCCTGGTGGTATTTAACAAGTGTCTTCTCTTTCCTTCCATGTGTATAATTGCTTTCTTCCTCTAAGGATAATGATCTCATCTATGTTGTCAGAAAAGGATAAGAAAACTCTTTTCAAATACTATGGAAACGTTAACAGTTAAGGTTATCAGACACACATTAAAACCCCTTCAATAGAAATATTATAGCCAGAGAAGTGGCTGGCCTTGGACCTCTGGTGCCATCTCCTGGAAATTAGTCATGTTACAAGAGCCAAGAGACTTCTATACAGGTTGAGCCGCACAGAGAATTTATTTTAATAGCAAGCATCTTTTCTAACCTGTTATCACTGTTTGGAGGGTGTGGCAACACACAATTGTATACTCAAAGTGTGGCATAGACTGATGGGTGTTTAGTAAATGTTGAGTGAATAAATCGGGAGGATATTGTTTTGAAAGGTACTCTTGTTTCCAGAGTTCAGATTAGAGAAGTTCCAGTTACTGAGAAGTTTACAATGACAGTCTAAAGATTTCTCAAACAATCATTCTTGGAATGTTTGCATAGTCACTTGGGAATCTTAGAGTCCAAGGGTTTGGGCATCTTAAAATATCGTGATTCTCAGAGAAGCTGGAATTTATGACCCACTGGCATAGAAGCTAAATGTGCAATAATTAATATCTGAATTGTATAAGTATTGTAAGTGAAAAGTGAACTAAATAAAATACTGTGGGGGATAAATAAAAAAGAAAGCCCCTGCTTTTAATGCTCTTATGCTTAATTTGAAAAAAATCGGGGCCGGCTGCTTAGCTCGGTTGGTTATTGTGCAGTGCTGATAACACCAAGGTCAGGGGCCTGAATCCCCATAGGGGCCAGCCATGCCCCCCCCCCCAAAAGATCCTCAATAACACCAGGTATAAGAGACTCTAGTAAGAAAAAAGAGCATCAATGAAATGTTCAAGTGTCAAAGGTATTAGTAGTTAACAGACTCAGATCCATGAGAAGGAAGAGGTCATTATGACTGATTACTGTAGAATTTCCAGTATCACAAATACTAGAAACTTAGTCTAAAACTCTTGCCGCTGTAGGTATGCTTCATTGTACAGCAGGCAGAAACCACACAGGAGACTTATAAAGCAACTCAAATTGACTTTCTGTTTTTCCTTAAGGCTTTAATAGTGACCTAAGTCAAATCCAAAAATAGCTAAAAATTTAATCTTAGTACCTGTCATTTGACCTCTCTTATGCCACTTTCCCTCCTGTAACATAGGACCAGTTATTTGATGTAATTAAGCAGTGGGATGGGAGGCCGTTTCAATAAACACAATTTTAACCTTAATTCATATTTGTAAAAACGAGAGCAAAGATTTCACTAGGATGGCTATAATAGACAATAACAAGTATTAGCAAGGATGTGGAGAAATTAGAAACCACATACATTGCAGATGAGAATGTAAAATGGTGCAGCTGCTTTGGAAAACAGTTTGGCATTTGCTCAAAAAGTTAAATAGCGTTGCTATTTGACCCAACAATTCCAAATTATACCCGAGAAAATTGAAAACATGTTCACACAAAAATTTATACACAGATGTTCATAAAAGCATTATTCATAATAGCCCCAAAGTGGAAACAGACCCAAATGTCCATCAACTAACTGATGAATGGATAAACAAAGATGTGGCACATCCACACAACAGAATATCATTCACCCACAAAAAAGAATGAGGTAGTGACGCATGCTGCTCCACAGATGAACCCTGAAAGCGTTAAGAGGGCTAGACACACAAGGCCACATTTTATGATTCCATATATATGAAATATCCAGAATGGACAACCTATACACAAAAGGTAAACTAGTGATTGCCAGGGACTGAGAGGAGGGAGGAATGGAAACTGTCAGTGGGTAGAGGGTTTCTTTTGGGGTGATGTAAATATTCTGGAATGAGAGAGTGCTGATAGTTGTACCGCCGTTCGTATCCAAAGGTTTTGATCAGCAGATTCATTCAACTGCAGATGCAGAACCCACAGATACAGAGGGCTGACTGTACACTTAAAAATCATATTTTTGTGTACACTTTAAAAAGTGTGAATTTTACTTATTCATTTGGTAGCTGGCCAGTTCAGGGATCCAAACCTGTGATCTTGGTTTTATAAGGCTGAGCTCTAACCATGAATTTTATTCTATGTGAACTCTATCTTAATTTTAAAAAGATGAATGAGGGGAAAAGACAACAGGCAAACCATCCAAGGTGGTGAATACCAGAGGCAAACTCTGGGGTCCTCCAATCAGTCCCAAAAGGCCGTCTTATTTGAGCTTGCTAAGAACTTACCAGAAGGAATAAAAGCTAACAGTGAAAGACTAAATACCTCCACTCTATGACTGGAAAAAAGGTAAAGATATCCACTATTACCAACCCAATTTAACACTGTACCAGAGGTTGAAGCCAGTGCAGTAGGGTCCCCTGCACTCAAAAAGTTATGAGAAGCATCCAGATTGGAAAGGAAGAAATAAAACTGTCTTTATTCGCAGACATAATTACCTATATAGAAAATCTATGGAATCCTCAAAAAATTACTAGAGTTAATGTGATTTACAAGGCTGTAGGATTCAAGATCAATATACAAAAATAAATAGTATTTCTATATACTAGTAATCATCATGAATGAGATTTTTAAAAGATTTGTACACTGAAAACTACAAAGTATTGTTGAGAGAAACTAAAGAACTAAATAAAAGAACAGATAAACAGTTTTTATTGATTGGAAGCCTCAATATTATCAAGATGCCAATTTTCCCCATATTGATCTATCTATCTTTAGGTTCAACGGAATCTCAACCAAAATCCCAGCAGGATTTTTGGCAGAAATCTAGAAATGGATTCTCGTATAACAGTAGTATTCAAATCAGTGGGAAGATAAAAGATTATTTTAAAAATAGTGTAATCACAAATGGCTTTACATCTGGAAGAAAATAAAATTGGACCTCTGTATGACACTAGAAGCAAGACAGATTAGAGCAAATGTAAAAAGTTAAATATAAATCTCATAAGAAATCTAGCAGACTACAAGTACAACTTAGGATCAGGGGAGACCTTAACCATGACGAGGTCTGAAATACTACAATTAGACACACTGACAATATAGCTTTCATATTTCAAAAATATAATGTATAGATACAGAGTATATGGGAACTCTCTAAACTATCTTTGCAACTTTTATTCAAAAATAAAAAAGCTAATAAAGTCAATAGACAAATGATAGATTTGGAGGAAAATATAACTCTGAACTCATTAGTACCTATATGTATACAAAGATCTCTTTCCAATTGACAAGGAGAAAACAACCCCAAAGAAAAAAGGCAAAGGATATAACAAATTCAAATACCATCACCCCCAAAGGCAAAAAAAGATAAAAGGCAAAAAAAAAAAAAAAAAAGATAACAGGCAGAAAATAAAAGATACTTTATACCAGTCTTGCAAAAATTATAAAGTTCTAATACCTATTGTTGGTGAAATGCAGAGAAAAGGGGACTAATGTATTTTTATGATTTATATATATTAGTGGACTGTAAATTTTTTTGTTTTCTTTTTTGGCAGCTGGCCAGTGCAGGGTGGACTGTAAATTGTGACAGCCTATTTTGGAAGGCACTCGTAATCTTATTAAAATTTAAAATACATGTACTTTGACCTTGCCATTTGATTTTCATGAATCTCTCCCACATTTAAGCACAGACTTATGTATTAGGATATTTGTTTTTGTAGTGAAGAAAAAACAAAAAACAAGACACAAAGTGAATGCTCATCAATATGAAAATGTTGTAATAATTGTAGCACTTACTATAGATTTTTTATGCATTCATAAAAAGAATGAATTAGAGCTATACAGTTGACTTGGACAGATTTCATTATTGAGAAAAATCAAGAAAATAATCAGTGTATACATGCATTATGTGTGACTATGTGAACATGGAGGAAACTACAGTGTAGTACATGTTTGGTTATTTGTACTGGTATTGGGGAAGGTGATGTGGGAAGAGAGAAGAGAAAGGGGAGGAACAAAGCTTAAAAAGGCCAAGAAAAGGAAAAAAGGGAGGTAGGGAAATAAATTCTTTTGTGTACATTTTATTTAAACTTTCAATATTAATTGCCTCCAAAACATCAGTTCATGTTATCTCTAAAGGAATCATGATTTCTTTAGCTGAAAGTATTACATTTTCTTTAAACAAATGACAACAAAAAACACCTGGTAAGAAAAATTAAAATGCCATGGCTATACTAACACTGAAAAATTATGTTCCAGTTGCTGTCCTATATTCTAGAATATTTATAAACTTACATATTTTGTATAAAACTTTGTTAAAAGTGACTGCTTTTTCAGCTGCTGTTGTTTCTTTTTTTTTTTTTTTCCTTTTTGTCTTTTTTCATGACCGGCAACGGATCGCAACCCTCAGTGTCGCGCCCGTACAGGACCGGGACCGGCAACGGGATTGCAACCCTCGGTGTTGCACCCGCACGGCCGGTCTGTATGTGGGATCCGAACCCTCGGCGGGAGCGCCACTGGGCTACCAAGCGGCGCACTGTAGCAGTGCGCCACCGGGCCGGCCCCCAGCTGCTGTTGTTTCAAACAACTTAAAAAGACAAGGTCCCTGCCCTCAAGAGCCTAGAGTTTCATTCTTTATATGATTTCTGTTTTCCTAGTTTCTTGAATTCAGAATTCAGAATTTGGAAGGGCTGGCCCGTGGCTCACCCAGGAGAGTGCAGTGCTGATAACACCAAGGCCATGGGTTCTGATCCTACATAGGGATGGCCGGTTGCTCACTTCGGAGTGTGGTGCTGACAACACCAAGCCAAGGGCTGAGATCCCCTTACCAGTCATCTTTAAAAAAAAAAAAAGAATTTGGAGGTACGTGGTACACATGGCGTTGTGTAAAATCTATGTTTTACCTCCTTCATGCAGGACAAAGGTAGCAGAAATAAGTGCTTCAATGCCATTTGGGCAAAAGGCTGGAAAGAAAAAGGAAAAAAAGTAAAAGCAGAACTATATTGTCACCAGCCAGCCCACACATTCTAGAACTAATACACCCTTAGAGAGTAAAGAGCTTGCCAGTTCTTACTGCTCATATTATATAGATGAAAATGAGCTGCTTACTAACCCTGAAAACCTAGTTCTCCATGGTATTAAAAAATAAACAATTCAAGCCCATACAGTCTTTATAGCAATTTCTATCAAATGCTCATGGAAGACATAATTCTAATCTTACACACCCTGGTACTGAAGTTTATTCCAGGTTAACATTTGAAAAATCATACCGTATTAACACATTAAAAGAATAAATCACAATTATATGACAGATGTCCCCTCCCCCACAAAGAGTAGCCAATAAAATTCAACATATTTTTCAAGGTAAGAACCCTTGGCAAACTAAGAGTTAGAACTTACTGAATTTGATAAAGGGTATCTACAAAAATATCTGCAGCAAGTATCATAATTAATGGTTGAAACTTTGAAAGATTTCCCCTTGAGATTTATTAACATATCAACAATGCCCCCTATATATAATCACTGCTATTCAGCACTGTACACTAGAGGTTCTAACAGGGCAAATGGGCAAGAAAAAGAAATAAACAATGTAATGATCTAAGAGCAAGAAACAAAACAATTTGAATCCTAGCTCTGCTACTTACCAGCTATGAAACTCCAGGTAAAGTCCTCAATATCTCTGTGCTTCAGTTACCTCATCTATAAAATGGGGATAATAAGTGTACCCCCTTCACAGGGGTATTCTGAGGAGTAAATAAGTTAATATTTAAAAAGTGCTTAGAAACTGTTTGACACTTCAAAGCACTGTAGAAGAGTGTTAAATAAATATATTCACAGATATTGATTGTGGACACAGATATCCCAAACAATCTCCGGATAAATTAATGGAATTAAAAGAGTAAAATTCCCCAGATACAAAATTAACAAAAACCAGTGCTATTTCTATATATTATTAGTAACAGAAATGTCATTTTAAAAAGACACCATCACAAAAGCATAAGAAATATCAAGTACCTGGGGGGAATAAAATTAAACAAAAGATGTGAAAGACTTCTGTAGGGATAATTATAGATTCAATGTAATCCTAATTGAAACTGGTGGAACTTGACAAGTTTATCCTAAGATGTTTATGGAAATAAAAAGTGTGAGGAACAGTCAAGACGCTCTCCAAGAAAAACAAGCTGGCAAACTTGCCCTACTATATATCAAACTCAAATTCCAAGATTGATGTCAAAACTATCCATTAATTCACCGTGAAGAAGATTGGTTTCTGAAATGCTCACCCATCAGGTATGCCAACATAGTTCCTTCCTTACTTCCTTTATATCTTTGCACAAATGTCCTCTAAGCAGAGACCTTTCCTATTTGCCCTGTATAAAACAGTACTATTTCCCAGTACCCCCAGTCATTCTATTCCCACCCCCCACCTCATATTTTTCTCAGTAACCATCATCTGCCATTATTTTAAGCTATGTGTAGTATATGTTCATTATTTTTGTATTTCTCCCAACTATAAGCTCTTTGAAGTCAGAGTGTTTATTTGGTACAGTGCTGTATCTCTAGCATTGACTTTGCTTTGCTGAATGAATAAACTGGTAAAAATCACAAAAATTCTGACTAGCATATGAAGTGTAGTGATTCAATTTCAACTAAATTGAAAAACTGCAAACTCCCTTTCACTATTCATCTGTTAAATGATGGCTACCTAAATAATTAGAATACTATTTTGAGCATTCAAAGTCAACCACTATGTAAACACTGGCTTTTAGCAATATCACAAACTTTAAAGAGGGAAAAAAATGAAAAAAAACTCCTTAAAAGGAACCATGTAAAATACAGGCTTGAGAACCTTGATGACTCTAAATGGAATGTCAAAACAATGTATGGAGCAGGAGTTTATTTATTCTGCTCATGCCATATAGGAATAGCTCTGAGTTTTCTATATTTAACTAGATAATATGTTATGGAAAGCCTTACATATTTATAAATTAACCCAATTCCTTGCAAAAATAAGTTGAGTGATGGATTATGTGCGTAACATAAAAAGCTAACTAATTCAGTGCTCTGAAGCTGAGAATTTGTACATTTAAGAGAACTTACCAGTTAAACTGGTGGTATACATTATCAATAGTAGGGTAATACCATTATAATTTTTGTATTCTTTTCTCTACCACTTTTCAAACAGGCCTTAAAGAAAACAAAGTACAAAGGGTTTCAAAGAGATTTTAGTGAGTTAAAGTTTATTTTGAATTCCCTGGCATATTCTCCTGTTCCAGACTAGCCCAGAATTGAGCACCAGGGGAATCTGGCTTAGTCCTAAATTAATCCAAGTTTGAAGGATCCATGGGAGAGGAAACTTTTGAAGCCAGTTGAAAGGTCTGGACCATTTGAAAGATGAGACTGAGGTGGTACTGGTTGGGGGTACAACAAGAAAAGGGGATGGGGTGAACTGAATGCATTGGCCTCCTATATGGTACCACTTTTTCTGTATTCCTCCTATGATCATTTAGTTTTCCATTTCATCTTTAGCCTTTCACAGAAATGTCAAGAAGGCAGTCAACATATCCATAGAGATTACTGTACTAGGAAAACAGGAAAACCATCTATGCATTTTATAGCAGCTACAAGAAAAGAAAGCATTTGACTACTGTAGCTTGAGTTTAAATGGCTAGTTTCATAATCTAATGTTGCCAGAGTCGAATCTCTTAAAATCATCTTGTAAGATCTTTTTACTTTTCTAAGATGAGGATTTATAATACTAATCTCTTTTCACAATTTAATGATAGATCTACTTAAGTTAAATTCAACCAATTTACTTAAAATAAAATTATGTCAATGAATAAATCATCTTCTTTCTGGGGGAAAGGTAGGAATTAGACATGAAGGGAAGATAGCTTCTAACATTGTTTATTGAGAAGTTCTGCAAATGCTTCCCTTTGGCTGAGACCAGAAGGCGGACTCATCTCCATGGCTTGCAATATTTATGAATATTACCACATGGCAAATGAATATTCCTATTCTTATAAAAATGCCTGTGTACAGACCAAAAAACAGCAATACATTAATATTTACATTTATTTCACGTATGCAGTTTACACACTCATTACTGAACAAAATTGGAATGCAAACAAATATACAAATATGATATGAGCATTATCAAATAAAATAACTGGCACTAGTGTTATAAGCATATTAATGGACCTGCTGAAGAAGTGATGGAAGAAGACTGCAGCCCATGGCATTTTTTTTTTTTTTCAAAAGAAAACGCTTAGTAGCACCGTAATGGTAATACTTAAAAGAAACACATAAGATGGGACATTTTAACTGCTATCATTGAGGTTAACCTGCTTTATTTAAGTGAATTATACAGGAAGTTAACAGTACAGGCAGTATTTTGGCCAACTTCTGCTTATGTCAGCTGAACATCTTCCATAAACAAAAGCAAAAGAAAATAAAGCTAACCATAGATGGACCTTTTGTGTACTGGGTACAAGTTCTGCATGGTGCTTGATTTCATGTGTGGAGAAGATACCCATGTGTTAAAAACTGAGGTTATGTAATGTTACTCACTAAAGCCTGAGTGTGTCTTTGGTAGGCTAATACTTTTTCAGCATTGTTACTAATCACATTCATGTTTATCTATTTTCTGTATTTTTCTATATAATCCAAGGTGACTAGAGATAACGCTATGGCAAACAATACAGCAAAATTCTCAAACTAGGTCCTTAAAACCCAGTCTATCCCAAAGGCACCAGAAATCAATGGGGTACAAATTTCCCCTTAGTGAAAGGTGACTTTTTTGTAATCTTACAACCTAATGGGATTTTATTTTACAGTTTTATATATCTTATTTGTTGCTGTCAGTGTACTTAATTACCTACCTTTACATTTTTCTTCTAAGATGGCATCAACAAGATACAAGATATATAGAGTACCTGGTATTTCTATTTCAAAGTTGTGCAAAAACTGCCACAATCTTGCTCAGTGTCTAAGTATCCAAATGGTAGCAAATGGGCTGCATTAAGCTTTATATATCCACATTGCACATGAAAAAAATGAAATTATGCCCAGTTATGAATAGAAATGTTACAAAGAGTATCGTATACTAAGAGTAACTTGCAAAGTTCTTTTAAACAGTATCCCTTAGTGGTTTCAATAAAATGTCACTAACCACTTATCCCTAAGTCTCAAGTTTTCTTCATTAGAATGCTGTAGACCTGCATTAGTATTTTATATTGATTATAAATTAAGCCAAATTTCTAACTAAATACACAATTATGTGCTTGAAGCAATGTTTTGTGACAAACACACAAAAATTGCTTTGCTCTTAAGATTTATTATCCTTACAATAATGCACTTTTAAAGCCTTCATTTCATAGTTTGGTTATTAAGATCCACATGAAATACAATGCTTTGCTGAACAAAGAAAATGTATCTGCATTATGATTATGAAACCCGGCTTTTGCTGGTAACTTGAAACTCAAAGTAGTCACGTGTAGTTCAACCAGCTCCAAACAAGGTTGTTCAGTGGTAATTATTTTGCAGCATTTATAGGCCTAAATTTCAGTCTGAATTGCAACTTTTAATTCCATTGTCTGATGTGAGTGGTTGTTGTTTGTTTCTGTTAGTTCATCACCAAAATATAAATCAACATTAGGTTTTATTCTATTGTTACCATGTTCTTCAGCAATATGATTCAACTGTGGAACTTCTGAACATGAAACAGTTTTGGTAAGCACAGAAATGCTACACTGATGTGGGGAATTTTCCAGACGGTCGTTTTCTACTTCAGGAAGAATGTTAACAGTAGCAAAGCGGGCGTGATAATCACTGGAACCATGACTACAAGAAGTTTTCATGCTTTCTAGGTCAGAACAACTAAATTCAGAAAAATGACTAGAGTGGGAATCTGCTACAGATGGCATACTGTCACTGAGGGATGGAGCCTCAAATTCACTTGAGTTCGTGCTTTGTTGTTCTAACAACTGTGCATCCATGTCCTCTCTGGTCTCATTTATCTTCATGTTACCCTTTTTCCTCAATTTGCTACTTTTTGATTTTTTTCCTGCTGTTGCTTCTTTGGACCACTTGGTGGCACTGGATTTACCTTCAGGCAAGCCACTGGATGAACCACCAGCGTGACTTCGAGTGGCACTGCCATCGTCCACACTACTGCTTCCACTGTTGTGCCTGAATTTGGATGGCTTTGATTCAATATCTACTTGTACCTCCATACTGTTGCTTTCTCTGGAACGTAAAAGTAATGAATATAAACATAATTTCTGACTTCTTTTTTTGTTTTTATTCAGATGACAGCAAAGGGAGAGGGGTATCACTGTGAAAAATTCAAAGACTATAAAAGCTGTCAGAACATATTGACACAGGACACATTCTACTAAAAAAACCTACTTGAAATAAGAGGACTGTCTTTATAATGCATCAAATTTTTTTGCAGTTGTAGATGCATTTATTGCTTATGCTGTTCTAGGCAGTATGGTTATATTCTTTTCTTAAAGAATGGCTTTATTGAGAAATAATTTACATATCATAAAATTCACCTGTTTAAAGTGCACAATTCAGTGGTTTTTAGTATATTCAGACTTGTGCAACCATCACTACTACCTAACTTCAGAACATTTTCATCATCTCAAAAAGAAACTCGGTACCCATTAGCAGTCAGTTCCCATTCTTTCCTTCCCCCAGCCCCTGGCGACTGTGAGTCTACTTTCTGTGTGCATGGATTTGCCTATTCTGAACATCTCACCGTTTTCTTTTCCCAGAGAACTTAATAGTTTGTAACCATTATTCACTGATAATTTTGCTTAATGATAGGGATAATTCCATTATATTTTAAAAAATACTTTGATTTATAACAGTTTTTTCCTTACTTGTCCAATGGGATGTAGGAATTCAGAATGGATCCCGCCATTGCTTTGGTGCTGGCATTATCACTAACTGTTCCCAAGCTGACTGAGCCAGATTCTCCACTTAGACTGTACCGTTCTTTCTGTACGTCTGCTTGTACTTCCAACCTTAAAGAGGGGAGGTAGCAGATATAAACCAAAATTATATATAATATCAGCCACTACCATAATATCTCTAAATAATTCAGTTAAGAACCCTAGTAACAAAAAGCTATTCTAGAAACCATTACTTTTTCAGTTTCCTGTTGATTATTTGATTATTCAAATTCTATGGCAGCACACTGCACAGTACCAGTCATCCAAATGAAACAGGGAAAATCAGCTGTCTGCCAAGTAAGGTAGAAACAGAATAACACAAAAAGGACATGAAGTTTTTTTTAACTTAAATATACTCTATTATTCTTACTCAAGATGTGGCACTTTGTCATGTTTCAGAGCAAACCGAAGTTGGAATACATTATCAACTGTTAAACATGAGAAAACAGTGAATCAAAAAATTCTGGGTGTGTACATTAAAAATGGCTCTATAAATAACATCTCATTTTAAATTAAAAGATAATAATGTATACCACTATAACTTAACAGTTTCTGTTTAAATGCAAACTACCTAAAAATAAGATAAATATGACTGATTTATCTTTTTTTTTTTGAGGGCTGATACAGAGTTTATTGAATTAGATTTTTCTATTTACAACTGAGATCACATCTACATACTATTTTGCTAGTCTACATGTGTACATTATTTCTAATGAGCTTAAGACATGATGAATAGGCTCAATTACACAGAAATGCATTCACACACTCATACTAATTGTTTTAAAACAGTAGTGCATATATTATGCTCTTCCTATAAAGCCAGCTTTGATTAAAACCACGAGTTCCAAACGTCAGTCTCTGATTTTGAAGACCAGCCAAGATATACACTGTATGATTCTAAAACCTATTTCAGCCATTTTGCATAGTTGCTATCTTACTGGACTACAGTATATATTTCTTAAAAGTATACTGATGAGGGCACCATCTGGTGTTAACTTTAACCAGACAGCTGGCTTTCTCCCCCTCCTCCCAAAAACCTTTGGCCAAGAGTTCTCCATTGTGAAGACTGAAATGACCCAGTGATACTTCAGCACCAGTCCCATTACTGCTTTGGAGGTAACAGAAGCAGGCCCACATCCTCCTCCTTTAATTCTACCACACTACGCAACTCACAAATGGTTCTGAAATTAGAACATTTACCAACCACTGTACTTAAGAACTTATGGGCATGGAGTGTCAGCTAGAACAAGGGAAAAGAAAAGTCATAGATGGGTAGGTAAGTGGGTGGGTACATGAAATACCAAGCCACTCTGTCCAACACCAGCGTACATGTGCTTTCACTTGATGAACTCAGGGGGCTAACAGCAGATCTGCTCAATTCACCTTCCAAATTAGAACAAGACTAAAAAGTTCAGGCTTGAGTTGTCTACTCTGCATAGTCTCCACCAGTGATGAGGAGCTCATAGGCAGGATCTCTACTCCTTCTGCACAACATGATTCATATGCACAACATGCCCAGCAGCTGAATAGCTGCAAATGCCAGCACTGCCCGGATAACATGCATCATGACTTCTTGTAGCTTCTTTACAACTAGAGCCTCACATTCCTTGGCAAAGAAAAGCAGTGGACCAGACTCCCATTACAGATACTGTCTGTCTCTCTGCAGCAGCTAAGAGGGACACTCTGGTTTCTGATTTCTTTGAACCAATCTGTATTTTCCTATTCTGATTAGTTGTGAATTCCATGACAGTACAGCTGTCTCTGTACATAATCAATAGCCTGGCTAGCAGCATCAGGGTTGGTTCCATTATAGGTCTTACACACTTTCTAAATACTGTGATCAACCTCATTTTCCACTTTTGCTCTGTAAATGTATCCCAAAACTACTACAACAACTTCTGTGACAAAAACCAAGAGTAGAATGATGACAAACACAGCAAGTCTGCAGAGACTTTCCTAGATTGTGCTGCAGCAGCCAATTAGCCTAATAACGAAAAGCAGAGCTCCTATCGCTATGACCACTACAGCGAGGATGAGTGTGTACACATCCTCAAAGAAATGGTCGTAATCTTTGTAAGTGATGAAAGCAGGCTCCCACATAGCATATTTTTTTTTTTTTTTTGTCTTTTGTCTTTTTTCCGTGTCCGGCAACGGATCGCAACCCTCAGTGTTGCCCCCGTACCGGACCGGGGACCGGCAACGGGATTGCAAGCCTCGGCGTTGCTCCCGCGCCTCGCTCAGCCAGTGAGCGGGAGCCGGTCTGTATGTGGGATCCGAACCCTCGGACGGGAGCGCCGCCGCGCTTCCCAAGCGGCGCACTATCCAGTGCGCCACCGGGCCGGCCCCCACATAGCATATTAATGTCAGTTTCCCTATGGATCTTGGTAAACTGCAGTTTCTGATTCAGTAGGTATGGGGTGGGGCCTGAGATTCTGCATTTCTAACAAATTCCCAGGTGAGGCTGATGCTTTTGGTTCTTGGACCACACACTTTGAATAACAAGGTGTTAGAGCTCCCAGAAAATAAGGCTGAGAAAGACCAGCACAGTCTTGGAGGAGGTGGTGCTGCACTGGCCCGTGGTGCCAGAGGCCCACGGAAGCCCTGCACAGCAAGCGGGGCTGTGCTTACCCGAGTAAGGTGGCAATTGCAGCGGTGCCTTCCTGCTGGGAACTGCCTGGCCTGTATGGCGCCCTTGCACAGCCCCAGCCCCAGCAAGCACCTCCTGATTTACTTTTTAATTCCTGTAATCTTCCCTACGTTTTTTTAAATCAAGGTTAATAAACAGAAGAATAGTGAATCAAAGAGGAATCAAGGGAAGATACAAACATGTTAATTTCTCTTACTTATCTATACGGCTGTTGGTAAAAGACATGGTGAGAATAAAGAAACCATTAATATACAAAGGGATCCAGGCAGACTATCCTGGACCTAGTTCATGCATTCCTGGATGTCCTGATTCCACCTGTTTCCCAGTCTCATGTCTTAACATCCAGCTTTTGTTACCCCTAGCGATAAGGTCTATGCTAAAGCACTGCCTTTACTTCAGTGTCCACTGAAGCAGTTCCAGCACTGATTTATATATAAAATCTAATAAGTGCAGTGAAAAAATTGGCAGAATCTTATTCCTTAGATTTAGTTTTTACCTCATCATGGGTATATTGTGACAGGAAACTGAAACACAGTAAAAATCCCATTACTCTCTATTACTAAACTTCATTTTTTAACATTACTATTTTCAAGCCTGACATAGTAAAGTTATATATAATCATCACATATTATGTTCAAAATTCTGGAGGGCTGACCGGTTGGCTCACTTGGTAGAGCATGGTGCTAATACCAAGGTGAAGGGTTTGGAACCAGCCAGTTGCCAAAAAGCAGAAACAAAAAACTCTTCCTATCTAATTAATAATTTGTAGTTAACAGAAAGCAGAAACAAAATAAACCAAAACACATTGCTGTTTCTTACCTGTTAAAACAGTTTACCATGGCACTTCCTGATAGACTCCCCGTTATACTAGCTCCAGCTAGTGCCATGGTGCTAGCTGTTTCACTCAGATTGTCTCGAATGGCTCCTATTCGATCCATGTGGCTTCCACTTGCACTCAAACTGCCAGTCAGACCACCAACACTTCCCTCCCCTATGCTAGGGTTGTGTCTTGCTTCTGCAACTGATGTTGTGTCTAGATGCAAATATTTCAAAGAAATTAAATAAGTATGATTACTCATTTCCCCCTTTTTAAGTTCCTCCATGATTTCAGATAGGACATTTTATTTTATTTTATTTTTATTTATTTATTTACTTATTTTTTCCTTTTTTGTCTTTTTTACTGACCGGTAACGGGATCGCAACCCTCGGTGTCGCGCCCGTACCGGGGACCGGCAACGGGATCGCAACCCTCGGTGTTGCGCCCGCACCATGCTCAGCCAGTGAGCGGGAACCGGTCTCCACATGGGATCTGAACCCTCGGAGGGAGCGCCGCCGCGCTCCCAAGCAGCGCACTCTCCAGTGCACCACCGGGCCGGCCCCAGATAGGACATTTTATTATATAAGGTATAAAACATACAGAGGAATAGAAAAGATGTCTGGAGTCGAGGACATATAACTACAAGTATATGGAGTAAGAGGAAATATCTCAGAGAATACAGTTGGATCATGGACTGGCCTTCAATTTTAAATGGGCACTAAGTTTTTTTTAAAGTCCAGATTTAAGAATTCGACTGTTGAAAAATTTAGCTGACTTTAGAGGAAAATTATGTGACAGTTTTCAGTAAGGGTGTCATTTAAAGAGCATATTATTCTTCAGGTCAGTATGAATGGGCCAAAAGTTGAGTTCTAGATGTATTCCATGGTTCAAATCATCTATAAGTTATTATAAGATCTGATAAGACTATATTCCAATCTTATAGTACTTTCACATGCTTTGTATAGAAGCATTCATTTATTTGCACCAATATTTGAATTCCTCTTATACACCTAATCATATGGTGATACATGCTATGAGGAAAACTCAAGCAGAGTAAAGAGGAATGAGAGAGATGAGAAGTCTATGTGTGTGCATGCTTGTGCACCATTTTATACAATGTGATCAGGGAAGGCCTCTTTGATAAGGTACCACTTGTAGAAACTTAAAGGAAGTGAAGGAGTGAGCCCCAAAATTATCTGGGGGAAGAGTACTCTAGGCAGAAGAAACTGCATGCTTAAAAGCCTAGAAGTAAGAGCATGGTTGCCTTCCTCAAAAATCAAGGAGTGGTGGTAAAAAACAGAAGGGTAACAAATGATGAGCTTAGACACATAGCTGGGGCAGATCATGTGGGGCCTTATGGACCATTATAAGGATTTTGGATTTTTCCCCCCAATATAGCTAGAAGCCACTGGAGAAGTTGTAAGCATAAGAAAGACATGATCTGACCTGTACTTTAGAAGCGTGACTTAGGCTGCACTGTGGAATAGCGTGTAGATGTGAAGAAGCTGATAGATCAGTTAAGAGGCTATTACAACTGTCCCACAAAGAGGACAGTAGCTTAGACTAATGTAATACCAGTGGAGACAATAAGAAGAGGTTGGATTATGGCTAAATACTGAAGGAAGCAGCAGAATTTGCTGACAGATCAGGTGCAGGGTATGAGGGGAAAAGGGGAAGTCATCGTAAGTAAAGGTTTTGGCTCAAGCAACAGGAAGAATGGAGAAGCCACTTACTGGTGATGACTGAGGGAAGAACAATTTTGAAAGCAAAGAATTTGGCTGTAGACAAGTTAAGCTTGAAATTTTTGTTAGACACTGAAGTGCAGATTAAACAGGAGAGTTAGATGTATAAGTATGAAGTTCAGAGGGGAGAGTTCTAGCCTAGATATATTATTTAACAGATGAGATTACCTAAGGGATGAGTACAGATAGATACATAAAAGAAGGATGAGAACTGAGCCCTGGGAAACTCAAACATTTAGAGGTTAGGAGAAAAAAATGAATCAAAAAGAAAATTGAGAAGTAGTAGAAAGGAGATATGATAAGAAGTGGTTTCCCAAAAGCCAAGTAAAGAAGTGTTTCGAGAAGGAGGGTATGGTGTACCATGTCAGGTGTATGGTTAATAAAGAAGATGACCAAGAATTGATCACTATATTGGGAACATGGAGGTCACTGGTGATTCTGCTTTAGTGGAATGGTAGAGATGAAATTCTAAAGTGGTAGAGACCAAAATTTGATTGGAGTAAGTTCCAGAGAGAATGGGAGGTGAAAAGTGGGCATTATTTGTACACATCTGCCTGATTACTTCCCTAAGACCAATTTCTATAAGAAGAATTGGTAGAATATAGAACATACTTTTTTTTTTAAAGGTTTATTAATTTGTACTTGAACTGGCAGTACACGAAGGCCCTTTTATTCTTCTTAACCTCTCCCAGTTATTGTCCCAAATTCACATTTCTTTGAATAACACTGGGTTGAAGATATTTTTGACTTATTGGCCATCTGTAATTCTTCTTTTTTTTTTTTTTTCCTTTTTGTCTTTTTTCGTGTCCGGCAACGGATCGCAACCCTCAGTGTCGCGCCCGTACCGGACCGGGACCGGCAACGGGATCGCAACCCTCGGTGTTGCTCCCACACCTCGCTCAGCCAGTGAGCGGGAACCGGTCTGTATGTGGGATCCGAACCCTCGGCGGGAGCGCCACCGTGCTCCCAAGCAGCGCACTGTAGCAGCGCGCCACCGGGCCGGCCCTGTAATTCTTCTTTTATGAACTGCATTTCTTTCATATCCTTTTCTTCCTGATTTGTAATGTTTTAGGCAAAATTTAAAATGAAAAGTTTAGGATTTAAGACATTATATTCCCATTAGAGGTTAGGCACCCAGAATTATTCCACTCTCTTTCATCCATACACCTTTCCTTGGTAGTTCATTTCACTGATGTCCTTCTGGATGAACACTATTAGGCCTAGTAAAAAGAAGATAATGGAAGTTCTGACTTGCATTTATCTATGGACTCCCCCTACTTAAACTATTAATTAATAAGCATATTTTCTTCTTTAGCTTAAAGAACTTACCTACAGCTGTGTTAGTTCCACCAACATTTATATCATTTTCATCATCGAATTCAATCCTGACTCCTTTTCCATTGCCTGCTGAGACTCCACAACCTCCACTTCGACAGAGAGAAATTGGAACAACGCCATAGACATAAGCTAACATAATAGGAACACCAATACCTGAAGAGGAATTAAATTAGTCATTATAAAACATTAAGAGTTTTAAAAGTCTTTTTAAGAGACGGTGTACAGGGAAAAGTGCCAGGGTTCTGAAGATTTGGCTGGAATACTTGCCAAAAGTGTATTTACCCAGCTATTAAGGGATGTAAGCAAATTCAAGGCTCCTAGCCTTTCAGATGACATACACAAGAAAAAAAAAAAAAAAAAGAGATAAGCGATGTAAACTTTTTAAAGTGCCAGGCCTTTGAACTTGTGGGGGAGGAGGGTGTAACAGCCACTAACAATTTCCAAATTATCCTAAGGCTTTGCTCGTCAGTCTATAATACTCTTAACCAATAAAGGACCTGAATGAGAGACTTTCTGTAGGCTCAACTTAAATTGTCCTTACATAAATAAAAAGTAACCCTCTCATCTTCAACAACAGTATAATAATTTGTTTTAAAAAATACTTCCACAAAACTTTAACTCCATAAAATTTTAGGT
Organism: Galeopterus variegatus; assembly: GCF_000696425.1. NCBI lineage: Eukaryota > Metazoa > Chordata > Mammalia > Dermoptera > Cynocephalidae > Galeopterus > Galeopterus variegatus. Next base: position 282,307 of record NW_007727214.1, read on the forward strand.
AATTAGTATTTTAAGCATTATCTTACCTACAGTCACTGCAGCTACTACTGGAGATACAATTACAGACAATGTTACACCACCTGCTATGGCCAAATTCCGTTTGTGCTTTGAAATATCCTTGCCTTCATATCGGTTGTGAATCTTGAATTAAAAATAAAAATGGAGGTGGGAGATTAAAGAGAAAATACATTACATATTTAATTTAGATAAAATAGACCTAGGTTTGCTGGAAGTTTTAAGTGATTTCTAACACAATTTCACAGTTGTGTCCTAATTCAAGGTAAACCTGTTATTATTCTTAAACCATATTTTCATAAATAGTTTGTTTCTTATTAATAATTTGCTTACATAAGATAGTGATTTAACAGACATTGTTTACTTTTAAATAGTCTTCAGTAAAAGCAGTCTTTATAATTTTATTCAACAGTAGTATAATCATGTATTGAGCAAAGAAGAAAAAATTAAGAATATTATTTTCAACATAGTTATGAGTTGAATGTATACTAATAGTATACTTCTAAGAAATTTCTTAGGAATTCCCACAGGTTTCTTTCTAAATAAGATTCCCTAAAAGGTATAAATTAGCTCCTGGGGAGGTTTCCACAATCTTTTCTTTAAAATTGACCTTATAAAAAAGTAGTTCTAATAAACTGACATCACTAAATAGAAATACTTTTTTCTCAGATCCTTTTTATGAAGAAAAATATTAACAAATGACTTGAATTCCTAGATTCTTAAGGGGTAGAGAGAGAAAAAAGAGAATAGGCTACTAGACAACATGAATTGGACCTACTTAGCATCTTTGCATAGTATAGGAGTTAATATATAGAATTTAACTTCAGCATGAAAGTGGCTTGTGAGGTATTATATGAACTCTGGGAAATAGCTCAGTATCTGTGCTCTCATGGTATGAAAGGGCTAAAAGCTAATAAAGTATGTTTCCTCCCTCTGTTTCAAGACAGATTCAAAACAGCCCCCAAAGTGTACAGGTAGTCTCTAAAATAAAAACTTGACTTATTACAGATGAGGCTTGATAAAATAACCTATTACAATGTGATTATTTTGAAGGCTGGAAAGTACTGTGAGTCTTCTGATATATATTAAACAGTGAAAAAGATGGGCAAAGCATGTACAAGACGAAGAACATCTCTATTTTCTAGTCAGAATCCCATTTCCCAGCATTGACCACATGTTCCCAGGGAATGGGCCTCTGTATTTCCCTACAGTCTTTGCAGGCAGAGATGGCAGACCTTCCCAAGGCACCTTTCGTTATCCTTCCGTACTACAGCTGATTCCTGCTCCTTCTAACTTCTATTCCTAGGAAACTTAGCACTGAAGCAGAGAAAAGCAAAGCTACAAACTGATGGAGTAGACTTGCAAAGGTAGGCTGCCAAGAGAAAGAAGTCTTCCAGAAAGTCCTTCCAGAAAATTTTGCATCTTCAAGTACCAATGTCAATTACAGTGATCACATCATCCCACTATTTCTTATTCAACTTAATTTTTTCTGTTTACTATTTTTTGCCACATTTTCTATTTTTTAGTGTAAAGAAAGGCTTGGCTTTTGGGTACTTTATCTACTTAATAAGTTTTCCTGGTCTGGTTCAGATCCCTAAACATCAAAGAACACTGTTTCCATGGAAAACTAATTCATTAACTTGCAACCCTTTGGGTATGTGTTTAAGAAAAGGAGACTTGTAACCGCATCTAAGACTTGAACAATGAGGTAAATAATCTCTCTTCTATAAATTATTTGTAAGTATGTGCAGTACAACAGTCTCTCTTTCCCTTCTACTTCTAAGTATCTGAACAGATAGTTTTGTTCTTAGCAAAATCTTGCTTTGGATAACTACATGAAAAATTATTATAACCATCTACTATAGTTGAGATTTTTAAAAGTTTAGGTTTACTTACTTAAAACCTTCTGAAATGAATATTTGGCTTATAAATACCTATGTTTGCTATCAGCCTCAAAATGAATTTTTAAAAAATAGCATGCACTGTTATTTTTCTGATTATAAAATATATGTTGAATTTAAAGAATTTGGCTGTTACATGGGGGAGGATCAACCTTATCCTGAGTTTGGTCCCAGAATTCAGAAACAGAATTAAAGGAAACAATTAAAAGAGAAACAGATTCTGACTCAACATAAGAATTTTCTATTAACAGCCAGTTAACAACAGAACAGACTACTTAATGAGTTGGTGATTTCCCCATTATTGAAGTGCCCAAATGGCTAGACTGAAACTTATCAGGGATCTGATATAAAGTATTCATGCATTTAGGTTCAAATCCTAGCTCTGCTTCTTTCTGTGTAACTGAAGATAAATTATATAATACTTTCCTAAACCTCAATATTCTAACACATAAATTAGGGGCTAAAATGCCTAGGCTGCTACAAGGTTCAAAGGAGTCAAAGTACATAAAATAGCTACCACAGTTTGAGCTCACCATTAGTTCCCTTTTTAAAAGTTGCTATCCTGGGGAAGGGGGGAAAAGGAATGGATAAAGGGACATACAAATCAACTACAATGTATATTGAGAAGTTAAAAAAAAAAAAGTTGCTATCCTTTGTTTTGCTTTCGTACAGAGTAAGGATTAGATAATTTTTAAAGTTACTTCTCGATTATGAGAGTCTATTAATTTAGACAGCAGTATACTTCTTAGAAACTTCAAAAATTTCATTAATTCTTCAAAAAAGAATTATTTACTTAGCTAACGAAGTACAATTCATCAATCACAGGCCGGTAGTAGTCATTAATAAGTACTGGTGTTTAAACTTTCACAGGAGTGTTATAATCTGTGAAATGGCTTATTTACTAATAGCAGTAATCCAAGAAAAAAAAAAAAGCTTTAAACTAGTGAGGAAATAATTCAAAAACTGGCTGATTATTCTTCGCCTAAGGGCATGTGTTATTTAGCTATTAACTTTTATTAAAAAGATCTCATAGACTTGATTTTACAAGGACATACCCATGAGAAAAATGTCAGGCGTGTATCCTTCAATACTTTATTCTCATAGCTGGTTTTATACTGCAAATGTACTAAAGTTTCCAGATTCAGGTAATTTTAAAGCAATTCTGCTTTTTATGCATACATATAACTTGCCAAGCACTGAAAACTTATTACCATATTAAAAAATAATAACTGTTTTATACTGAAGAAACTAAAATAATCTTTGTCTAAATCCAAACAAAAACCAAAGCAGAGCGAAAAATCATCAATACCAAAGGGATACACCTGAAGATTTAGAATAAGATGATAAACTAATAAGGAAGTATGCATTTTACCTTACGGCCCACATAAACAGGAATGCCAATAATCATTGCAGGGATTGCAATGCCAGCTATTAAAGCAATTCCTACAGGAGCACCAACAAGTGTTCCCAGCTGCCACAATATTTTCTTCTTTCGGCTCCAGGGTTTCTTCCCCCAAAAAGTACATCCTGATGGACTAATGGAAAAAATGTAAGAAAAAAATGAAAAAAAAAAAAGTGTAAAGCAACTGCTGCAAAACATCATAATAACAAATTACTACAATACATTAAAGCAATGACTATATAGAAAACTTTTCATATTTAGTTTTCCCCCCCTTTCTTTGAATTCTGAGTTCATCAAAAGCCAAAAAATTAAGGTAAGAACCATTATAAATTATATTAACAGGATACTGATAACTGTGATTCACGTTAAAAATTTATCCCTAATCCTCCATTACTCTCAAAACCTTTAGTTAGTTCTTGAAAAGTAAATTAATGTGTTTTTTTGTCTTTTTTTTTTTTTTTTTCATGACCGGCAATGGATCGCAACCCTCAGTGTCGCGCCCGTACTGGACCGGGACCGGCAACGGGATCGCAACCCTCGGTGTTGCGCCCCGCACCCTGCTCAGCCAGTGAGTGGCTGGTCTGTACGTGGGATCCGAACCCTCGGCGGGAGCGCCACCACGCTCCCAAGCGGCGCACTGTAGCAGTGCGCCACTGGGCCGGCCCGTAAATTAATGTTTTGAAGAGTAAATTAATTTTTGAAGAGCAAATTAATACAAAACATTTTTATTTTATCCCTGTTTTAGGCATACAATCATCTGATTATATCATAAACTTACTTTGTGACCTAAATGAAGAAATTTATATATAAGACAATTAAATGGAAATATTTATGACAACATAGTTAAACTGGGTATTAAATATACTACTCCTAGCATAACAAAAATCAAAACAGAAAGAAATCTGCATTTCCTATTTTTGACTCATTATTAATTCCAAATGATTAGCATAATAATTTGGTTCCTTTATAAAACCAATCCCTTTAATTATCTTATAAATGATCAGGATAATACTTTTTCCAAAAAAGTTCTTTTGTCTTCCAATATAAAATTATATTTACTTATAAATAACAGTTCCTTCTATAAGCTTACCTTAGATAATGTAAATCTGAGATTTCTTTCATACACAGCCAACAAAACTCACAACCACAGACAGCACATGTCATGTGATTGCAGCTCCCATCATTCATCTTTATTATATAAGCAGCACATCGTGGACATGGTTTTATATCATCAGCTATCAGGAGAACAAAGAGATCTGATAAGTACATAAAACTGGCCTAAAAATAATTTTCTAGTAGATTATCAATTGATTTTTTAAGCACTGCCAAAAAAATCTTTGTTTTGTTTTGTTTTTGGTGTTGGCCAGAATGGGGCTCCAAACCAGAGACCTTGGTGTTACCAGCACGCTTTCCCAAGTGCATTAACTGGCTGCCCCCCCAAAAATCTTAAAATGTTTAATTTCAATTAAACAAGTTAAAGGGAACATATTTTACATTAAAATTTTAAGTTGTAAACAGTTTTCAAACACATTAGCAAAACAATGGAACAAAGAAAACAAAAGAATAAAAAGTGAAAGAAAAATCAAGGACAGTCCTAGGTAAATTTTAAACTATATAATGTTTCTCTTTGTTGTCTTCTCTGAGTGGCACTTCCTGTTCTAGAATTTTTCTAACCATCTCCACTTACATCACATGTAGATATTCTGTATATTATTCCTCTAGTAAATGAACACTAATAGTAAGTGACAATTTGATATTAATTTGAGGCACTATCCAAAACACTATCAGTTCAATTCTTTTGATAACATCAACTATATGCACTATATATATATATATATATATATTTTTTTTTTTTTTTTGTCTTTTGTCTTTTTTCCGTGTCCGGCAACGGATCGCAACCCTCAGTGTTGCCCCCGCACCGGACCGGGGACCGGCAACGGGATCGCAAGCCTCGGTGTTGCTCCCGCGCCTCGCTCAGCCAGTGAGCGGGAGCCGGTCTGTATGTGGGATCCGAACCCTCGGACGGGAGCGCCGCCGCGCTTCCCAAGCGGCGCACTATCCAGTGCGCCACCGGGCCGGCCCTATATGCACTATAAAAACAGCAATACAGATATCTTTAGAAAAGCAGCCTTTTCCCTGAATTTTACTTCATACAATAGACAGATGGACCTTGCAAAGAATCAGTACACAGAATAAAAGGGAAGTTAAAGCTTAAGGAAGGGTTAAATGTTTATAAACACTATATACCATGGAAAACAGTTTCAGAATAAAAACAATCATTGTTAGTTATGCTCATGACTGTTTTTAATTAGCTATCTTTATCCTTTTTATTCATTTACTCAAATGTTGCTGGTGTATGCTTCTTCAGTGCCAAGTTAAAATCAATTGGTACATAACTTTAGGAATCAATGACAGAGTAAGAGTTATCTCAAGTCATACAACTATTTTAAGCTTTGGCATCTATTTAAATAGCAACCTGTAATTATTTTATTGTTACTATGAGGGTACTTTAAAAAGTTCGTGGAAACATAGAATTGAAATAGAACACAAATATTTCCGTGAACTTTTTGAAGTACCTTCATAATAGCTAGCTATATTTTCTAACTGCGCATAGACAGTTTAGAAAAGATATTTACTAAACACTGAATTTAAGTATTTGCTACAATTTCTTGTAAGCAGTAAGCTATATTCTATTCTCCTTGCTATAAGTTTTATGGCAAATTGTACCTGTGCTTTATCAGTGAATTCAGTTTTCCTTAGAGCTTCTTCTAGTGCCAAAGCTGTTTTTTAACTTAAGAACTGGTCAATGCTCACAATTACTGCTTTAATAATTCAAGTAATTTTGAGTAAACTGATAACTCTATGCAGCCAGACCAACACAAATGATAATTACTAGAATATAAATATTAAAAATGTCATAAATCATGAATTAAGTGATCCAAAAAAATATAAAGTCTGCATTAAAAAATTTTAAACATTGGGGCATGAATGAAAAAACAGCTGGCTTTTACATCTGATACAACATCTAGTACATCAAATTGAAGAAATGCTAATCCTATCTGCTTAAACAGCATATTAAATGATAAGTTTCCTCATACCCAGAGTATATCTAAGTAGTAGATATCTCAATTAGAGATGGGAGTAAAGAGACTCAAGCTTTGGCTCTGATCAGAGACTCAAGTTTTGGAAGAAACTGAAATGTAACATTCTCATTTATTCTCATGGTTCTAAAAACACAAAACAGTCTTTTATAAGGTAAGATTATATGTTAGAGAACTGACACCATAAATGCTGTGTTTTTGATAGGTCTCTTTATATATCTGTACCCACGTTTTCATTCTCTGTATATTTGTTTATCTATGAAAGCCTGTTTTGTTTGCTTTGTCTTTAACGAATTAGAAAAAAGAATTACTGTGCTCATGTGATATATTTCTCTCAAAATATTATCATAATGCAAAAATCCTAAGTGAAGCTGTTCTACTGATTAAGATGGTCAATAATTCCCCCATTCCCCAAGCATCAATTAAGTCACAGTTCCTTGATATTAAAAAAAAAGTTGTCCATTCCTATTTCAAGTATTTGGCAAAGCTTTTGGTCTTTTTAAAAATTTCTGTTCAATGTTAAAATGTGGGCCACTGTCATGTCAAGAAAAAACAACAGGTTACAGACGCTATGTTTTCAAACGTTAACAGTGGTTATTTCTTAGCGTGGTAGGAGAAGATAAAGGTGGGGGCAGTGAGCCAATACTATATTTTTATAAAAGGGGAAAAATAAAGTAACAAAAATGAAAAATATGTAGTTCATTTAAAATGTAATTCCAAGTGCATAAACCCCGTAGTAGCTATAAGAAAGTCTCATGTGGATGCAATACTGTCACATTACAACAGAAATTATTTAATGTAACTTATGATTAAACACACATTTATCTTCAGAAATAACCAGCCAAGGGCTGGCCTGGTGGCGCACTGGAGAGTGCGCCGCTTGGGAGCATGGCAGCGCTCCCGCCGAGGGTTCGGATCCCATGTGGAGACCGGTTCCCGCTCACTGGCTGAGCACGGTGTGGGCGCAACACTGAGGGTTGCGATCCCGTTGCTGGTCAGTAAAAAAGACAAAAAGGAAAAAAAAAAAAAAGAAATAACCAGCCAATTATTATTATTATACCAACCAATTATTAAAAGTGCAATGAATTGTCAATGTATCGTGATAATGGGAAATAAAGCAAACCAAAATATCTGGCATAACAGATTTGATTTTGGTTTTTTTGGTGGCTGGCCAGTGTAGGGATCCAAATCCATGACCTTAGTGTTACAAGGCTGCGCTCTAACCAACTGAGCTAACGAGCCAGCCTAAATAAAACCATTTTAGATGGAGCTCCCTTTCCTCTTGTCTTTCCACAGGACTGTGAGAAGAGCCAAGTTCAAATTTTTATTTTTTAATAGATTACATCAAAAGAAACTATCACAGAGTCATTTGTTCTGAGAGCTTTGATTTTTTGAAGTATTGTAGGTAAAAATGCATGTACTTCAAATTTTCAGATATATGGGATAAGATTTTTAAACAAACATGGAACAAAATTCCAAATGAAGTTCATTTAAAAAAAATAATCGCCTTAAGAAGCTATATTTATTCCAACAATACTACTATTTGGCTCAAATTATTTGGGAAGTATTTCTTTCAGAATAACTTTCAAAGCTATTTTATATTAAAAAAAATCACTCTCATGATCATAGTCACACCTTACTTTGGATCCACCCCAAACCAATGACTCAAGCTGGTATGATACTCTAGCTGTTAGACTAAGCTCTAAAGGAACTTTTGGTCATTCCTAGAAATCAAACTGTCAAGTCAACTGACATTACATTGAAATAACTTAAAGGTTATGCCAATAAGGCATTCCAGGGTAGCAATGCTGAAATAAACACAAAATCTCCCACAGTGAATAATTTGAGGAAAACCAGTATTTATCTGGCTAACTAAATCATGATGTTTGTTTCAAAAATAACAAAAGCCATGTCTTAAGTCACCTTTTATTTAATGATGGTCCAGACATAGACCTCTAGCAGGTGACTGGTTTCTCTTAACTTGCTCAGGGTCACACACAGAATAAGCGAGAATCTGGGATTTGAATCCAGGCAGTCTGATTCCAGAGTCCATTCTTTCTTACCTTATATGTCCATGTGTCCTGTGACCAATAAATACGCACCCCCACTTATCATTTCCAAATGAACCACCCAATAGCTATTGCTGACTCTTTGGGGGACAGTTTAGATATATTCAGGTCCTTTCCGAATTGCATCTAGACCCATACTCACAAATTATTACTAATGTCTTTGAGCTCTACCCCAAATCTTCAAGAGAGAAAATAGAAACAAGTCAGTCAGCAAACACATATGAAAACCCATGTGTATTATAAATACTGAATTTTTTGTGTTAAAGTTTAGTAAGACCTTTTTTCCAGCAACATAAAATTACACGACTGTCTCAATACACTGCTGGTAGGAATGTAAATTATTTTCTTAATAAATTTCTGTATTTTCCAAGTTCTTCATCAAAATCAGTGAGAAAAATATTTTTTCTAAAAAAGACTGAAATTTCAATAAATGATGAAAATTCTGTTGACATGAAAGAATGTTTATTTGTACTTATTTAATTTTAATAATTTTAATTTTTTGAATTTTTATTCATAGAACATTAAGACTTTCAGTTTTTTTGTTTTTTTTTTTTTAATTTTTGAGATTTATAAGATGTATAAATTGCTCATGTGGCAATCCCCAGGTAATTTTTAAATTCCCGGCCAAAAATTCCTCTAAGTTCTTAATGTTCGCCCCACTAAGGTGTGATTTTTATATCCTTGATCCTGGGATTGAATGAGACATCTGTATGTAAAAATGTATTTCACAAAATATTTAAATGAAAAGAATTCCAAGAATAAATACTGTTATGAATCTGTAATTTTGTGATATGTACACAATTAGAAATAATTTAAAGGTGATACAGGTGTACTTCACAAATTTTGAGGAAAAATAGAATTAAAAGATAATACAAATCTTTTCATGAACTTATTTGAAGTACATATATTCAAGATTCATATTTTATTAGATATATTTGCCAAGTTTTGCATAAGATAACTTCATAAACAAGAGTTTCAAACCATCTTTGTCTATTAGTTATATAAATCATAATGACACTTCCTTTTTTCCTTTTTTTTGTATAAGAAAATCTTTCCAATCTCAGAACCACTTTCCTCCACAGGAAAGAATGAGTGCTTCTGGGACAGAGATGCACTTAAAATATAAAACACTTTTAAAAAGTGAAGGGAGAACAGGTGATAACAGGAACTCAATGCTGTAATTTTTTAAAATTAAAATAACTAGTGTTTTATATGTGTCAAATATTTTGCTAGAAAAAATCAGACATAAATACCTGCTGCTCCAGACTCTTGACTATAACTAATGGATGAAGAACGTATAGTTCTCAAACGTAAACTCTGGGCTCTCTCTTGTCGAGCAGCATCACAGGTCTGGTTGGGGTGCCAAATTTGTTTACAGTGGTAGCAAAACTCTGTTCCACAGCCTTCTCGCCCACAAGTTAATTTTGGACAGCTGGCACATCCAAATGCTATCACAGCATATCTTGAAAGAACAAGAAAAATGATTCAAAATGTGACATAAAACAAGAGATATTCATTAAGTAAAAAAGTTATCCCGCTAAAATATTATTCCTGAAAAACATTTTCTATTTATGAATTAGCAAACAGTCATAAACCCTAACACTATCTCATCAATTTAAAAATAAGGGGAAAAGATGAACAATTCACAAATAAAGACATAAATGGCTTAAAAACATTTTAAAAGTTTAATTTTTACCTTTTAACTTTCAACTTTTAATATTTAGCCTAATCCCAGTTTTATAAAAACTGTTAAATTAGTACTGTATGCACACAGGTTAGAAGGAAATAAATCAAAAATCTTAACAGTGGTTTTCCTGGTACTGGGATTTTAATTTTCTTCTTTATCTATTTATATAGTTCTGATTTTCTATAATTACTTGTTAATTTTAAAGTTAGAAAAACTTTTTAAAAAGCTTACTTAAAAATGTAATGATTATGTATCAGCTATACCTGTCAGTTAATGGCGTACTATGTCAATTTATAAATTTTGTCATTATCATGTATTTGTGCATAAATCCTCACATTTTTGCTTCTAAGATAAACAGTAAAAGTGGTCTTTGGTGCCAAACTCTTGCCAAAAAGTGAACAAACTGGAATTTCTCAATCAAGAAGTCTGGGGTTTTCTTTGCTTCTGATAAAAATAAGACCAAGAACAGTAGCTTTGTGACTAGTCCTTAATACCTATTCTCTGAGTTAATAATTTGGCACTTTAAAAACTTATGACTTAGGGCCGGCCCAGTGGCGCACTGCTATAGTGCGCCGCTTGGGAGCGCGGCGGCACTCCCGCCGAGGGTTCGGATCCCACATACAGACCGGTTCCCGCTCACTGGGTGAGCGAGGTGCGGGCGCAACACCGAGGGTTGCGATCCCGTTGCCGGTCCCAGTACGGTCCAGGCGCGACACTGAGGGTTGCGATCCGTTACCGGTCACGAAAAAAAGACAAAAAGGAAAAATAAAATAAAATAAAAAAATAAATAAAAATAAAAAATAAAAACTTATGACTTAAATTCTGGGCACTTTTGGGCATTTATACTGGAGAAATGAAAATTTATGTTCACACAAAAACCTATACACAAATATTCACACAGAAGCTTTATTCATGATAGCCAAAAACTGGAAAGAGCCCCGATGTCCTTCAACAGGTAAATGGTTAAACAAACCATGAAACATATACACCATGGAATACTATTCAACCACACAAAAAAATTACTGATACAGGTAACAACTTGGGTGAATCTGTGGAGTATTATGCTGAGTGAAAAAAGTCAGCCTCAACAAGTTATATACTATATAACTGCATAGCACTTTTGAAATGACAAAATCTTAAACATGGAAAGCAGATTAGTAGTTTCCAGGAGTTAGGGACAGGGGCTGGGGAGGTGGGAGAGAGGTAGATTAGTTAAAGGAAAGCAACATGAGGAATATTTGTTGTTACGGAACTGTTAAGTACCTTGACTGTAGTGGTGGATATACAAACCTACATATGATAAAATGCTATATAACTAAATACACATGCACACAAATAAGAACAAGTAAAACTTGGGGAAATTTGAGTAAGATTGGTAAATTGTACCTATGTCAATATCTTGTTGGGATATTGTTCTATAGCTTTGCAAAATGGGACCACTGGGGCAAACTGTGATGGGTCCACAGGATCTCTCTGTATTATTTCTTACAACCACATGTGAATCTACAATTATCTCAATAAAACTTCCAATTAAAATATTTCTAGGGGGTTTCCAGTTCTCTTTGAAAACAGCAACAAACAAGTCGTACCTATGTATAAGAGGCAATAAAATTTAAATAATTGTAACTGAGATTTTATTAAATTTCAAGATAAATCTAAAAAATCATGAAACATTTTTAAGAGTCAGGGAGCTCCTCCACTTTAGGACCTGTTGTTCCCTTAGTACCTCACTCTTTTTTAAAATTATTATTTTTGCAGCTGACCTGTAAAGGATAGATAATTTGCAATTCTTTTTTGGGGGACTGGGGAGAGTGGAGAAAGGCAGCTGGGTGGTACAGGGATTGAACCCTGGACCTTGGTGTTATCAGCACCATGCTCTAACCAACTGAGCTAACCAGCTAGCTCCTTCACGCTTTAAGCTTTACATCTTAAATTCCATTTTATTTCTGATAGACAAATTTTCTAATTCCCATTGTTTACCATGTATATGTTTAAACAGGACTGAATTAAAGGCAATTTAAATCAATATGGGGTAATTTTGCAAAGCTTTGTTTCCCCGAGCTTTAAGATTTCAAGAGAGTTTATTCATTGTAGTCCCCCAAAAAGAAAAAATAAACAAACAAAAACCCTATATTTTCTGTGAAAGTTATTATCTAAAGTACCTATGACCTAAAGTCAAGTCTTTAAAATAGTAATCTCAGTGAAAAGGAAGTGACAATTTCTTCTAAACCTCTTCTCTAAGCTACTTTTTTGAAGCAGAAGGGCAGAATGGGGAAATCTATGTGTATGCAGGGGACAATGCCAAGACCAACTATTTTTTGAAGTTGGTCAGAATTTACAAAGGCCAAAGACAGCTTTAGGCTAGCTGGTCCAAATTCCACTTCCACCACTTATTACTTGTGTAATTTTATTTAAGAATCTCCCCACAACTAAGTTTTCCCATACCTAAAATGGGAATTCACTGAAGTTTGGTTCAGCCTAGGTATTCAGCCAAAATCATCTTTAGCTCTGGCTTTGTTCTTTAGAAGGCCAAATAGTCAAATGACTGCTTCAATGACATTTCTAATACCCCTGAACTTGTGTGTGACTAATGACCATGTGATCATACATGTTACTATCATTTCTATATCAATAATATAAATAATGTAAGCCATTTGGATTGAATATTAATATCTAAATAGACATTTAAAAATAAGTATTGGTAGGCATTGAGACACAACTTAGAGTAGAAACCTTTTATATGGAGAAATTTTACTGGATAACTGAAGTATAAATGTACATGATGTTGCAAGAAAAAAAACATGTAATCTTTAGTGATGACTGTGAAAGACAAATTTAGGTACAAACAACTTCCAAATAAATAGGAAAATAGATTTACAGTTTATATGAACATTGAGAGTACTTTAGATAAATTTAGGAAGAACATATCCTTTCTGGGTAAGTAAATATAAAAATACCTCAGGTAGATTAAAAGAAATTACTTAATATAATTCTAGCCTTTGCAGAAGGATGTTCAGTATACTAGTATTCATATCACTAAACCAAGAGAACTGACTTGATTTTTCATTAGTGATTTAGGCTATGCGTCTTTGAAGAAAACGTCCTTGACTTTCTTGATTTTCAAGAAAAAGTCAGATGTGAATTCTTTACACTGTGACAAGAAGGAATAAGAGCAAAATATCAACTTTGCCCTTTCAAAATTTCATGACAAGGGAAGTTGCAAAATCTGGTACAATATCCATAAAAAAATGAAGGGGTATGTCAAAAAAACTGAGAGAAAACTGAGGACCTAAAACACATTTTTTCCTCAATACTCAAAGTTCAAAACAGCTTTGTAAGTTGCTTTAAGATGATAATTTCTTATGGTTTTGAGTCTAGAGACTTAAGCTTGTTGAAAATGACTGCTTATTCAAAAAAAAAAAAAGTAAGGCTGGCGGGTTAGTTTAGTTGGCTGGAGCAATGCCTTTTAACACCGAGGTCACGTGTTAGGATCCCCACACTGGCCAGCCACCGAAAAAAAAGAAAATGACTGCTTATAGACAGACAATATGATTTTTGAGATTTATCTTAACTTTGTTCCTTCTATAAAATATGTTACTACAAAACTTTATCCTAAATTATAGTCTGTTATAGACAAAAGTAATAATATTAAGATGAATATTTCTTTAGAATTTTTTAAAATATGCAGCATAATGAAGTATTATCAGGAACAAATTAACAGCTGACAGTGTAGGGAAATTACCATTTCTGTATTATAATGTCAAACATTTAATATTTGATCGCTAATTTTTAAAAATTATCATTTTTTCTCTCAGCTGGCCAGTACGGGAATCTGAACACTCGACCTTGGTGTTATCAATACTGCGCTCTAACCAACTGAGCCAACCAGTCAGCCACAAATTATTTTTTATAGTAAAAATTTACATTTGTTCTTGTATCCCACAAGTTCATCATACCATGATGGTGATATGTGACTTTAGCTTTGGAGGAATATTGATTTAACAGATGGACACTTAGCATTTGATCAAAATGTGGGTTTGATGCATCTCAAAAATTGGGGTAAATAATAAAAAGAGCTGTGAGATTTAAATAAGACAATATGTATGTATGTGTTTGTGGGGTAGGGTAGGGAGAGAGAAGAGGGGGGAAGAGATGTGGGGTTAAAGAGGGAGAGAAAGGGAGAGTTTACATCATACGTACTCAAACGTTAGAGGTAAAGTACATACTACTTCTCAGTATTTTTTATTGGAAAAGCTAAGATGTCCTACCCCATAACTAAACATTCAAGTCTACTGAATCTGTGAAAATTAAAACAAACAGATTTATCTTTAATAATACTGACCAAACATTTTCATAAATGCATATATATTGTGGTGGTGGGGGTGGCGACTGGCTGGTATGGGGATCAGAACCGCCGACCTTGGTGTGGTAATACCATGCTCTAATCAACTGAGCTACCTGGCCAGCCCCATAAATGTATATTTTGATAACTATAAAAGTTAGGGTAGTTTCTCTAATAGTTTTTTGTTATGCTAACAATTACTGAGGGCTCACTATGTGTTTCACATTTATATGTATTCAATCCTAATAACAACTGTACTAGGCACATTCTATAATACAAGGGTACTTGAAAAAGTTTGTGGAAAATTAGAATTAAAAGATGATATGAATCATTTCAACAACTTTTTGACGTACCCTTGTATATCAAGGAATTAAATGTACCTTTCCTAGCATTCACATATTTTGAAAGCAGAATGTTAATAAGCCTCTTCAAGATGGTTTTCATTGTGTGGAAGCCAAATTTATTTTCCACAGGAAAACAGCTCTCAAATTATAATGGAGGCAAATAGTAAAGCTAAATTAAATACAAAACACTTGCTTTACATAAAATTTCTGGAGTCTCTGCTCTAGGCAATGTGTTACATTACAGTAGTCCCCCCTTACCTGCAGTTTTTACTTTGCATCATTTCAGTTACCTGTAGTATAGTACAATAATGATATTTTGAGAAAGACCACATTCATATAATTTTTATTACAGTACATTGTTATAATTGTTCTATTTTATTATTAGTTATTGTTAATCTTACTATACCTAATTTATACATTTAACTTTACCATAGGTGTATATGTACAGAAAAAACAGTATATTTAGGGTTTGGTACTATCTGTGGTTTCAGGCATCCCTTGGGAGTCTTAGGATATACTCCCCCCCACCCCCTGCAACCACTGTATTTGGAAAAAGAACAGGCATGGCAGACGGTCAGTTAACCAGTATTATTCAGTTATTTCTAACTAAACATCTCTGGCTTAAACAGCACCCAAATCTTGATCAAGTAAATAGCTCCATTTCCTTCTATGGTCCATTATTTAACTCAAGCTTTACTTTCCTTCTCTATTCTTTAGCTGAAGATTTCTAGCTACTTGAAATACTTAAACCTTCCTGCTTAGCAGGAGTGGAGGGATAGGAAAAAAATGGGGAAGACAGGAAGGGACTGAAATAGGGCCATCATCTTTCCAGAAGTATTTCCTGTTCACTAGATTTTTAACAGGTGATTCATACTAAGAAAGGACTGAATGGTCAAGTGAGGGAAATGCTAAGCAAATTTAAAGTGCTTTCTTTGTTTTTTACTATAGGATTTTCTAAAAGAATTTTTAACATACAGTCAGTCCTCCTTATCCATGGGTTCTGCACTTACAGATCCAACCAACCATGGATCAAAAACATATTTTAAAAAATAATAATACAAATTAAAAATACAATACAACAAATATTTACATAGCGTTTACATTGCATTAGGTATTATAAGTAATTTGGAGATGATTTAAAGTATATGGGAGGAAGTGTGTAGGTTATATGCAAATATTATGCCATTATATAAATAAGGGACTAGAGCATCTGAGGATTTTGGTATCCTTGGGGTGGGGGTGGGGGGGGTCATGGAACCAACGCCACTTGGATACCAAGGGACGACTATACCAATGATCGGTATATAGAATGAAATATTTACTGAATTAATTGACCAAGACATTTATTTCCTGGGAGAGTTTCACAGTATTAGTGTTTTACAAATTATGCTACTGATAACACTGAGGAAGTAGGGATACCAGTGAGGGTGGTATAGTCTGCCTGGAGCAAATTCCTTATGAAGGAACAAGAAGAAAAAAATACCTAACATGAAATATAACCCTAAGAAAGATATGACAGTTCCAATAAAGATTTTGATTAAAAAATGAGAATAAAGAATGAAGGAAGATTATCCAGGAGTCCAAGATAATTTTTTTTCAAAAGTAGAAAGTTTTTAATACACCTTTAAAGAAAAAAAGAAAAAGAAAAATACCAAAATTACTTGGTCAAGTTTTAGATCAGAATCAATAGGCTCATGTTTCTACTTTCAAGAAGTTATGATCATTCCAGTGGAAAAAGACTGACATACTTGATCAACATATTTGTGAGAAGGTCTAGACAAAGTGAGGCCCATCTCCTGCAACCCTCTTTTGGGATCTACATCCTACAGAGATGATGTGTTCTGTTCCACTTTCTACTACATGCAGCAAGGGAGGCATATTGTTGTCCAGAACAGCATGAGACTAGTTGGGGAAGTCTGTCTAATTTAGGAATGGAATGTCAGCAAGCCATTTTGGCTGCATATCTACAGCCACATTCTTAAGTCAACTAATTAGTAAGAGAAAGGTGTCATGTCTCCTGTGTCTCATACAAGTACAGTAACCTAGTTCTGAATGAGGTTGTGAAGGGAGGAATGTTTTTACTGATTCCCTAAAACTCCACCAAAAATCTTAGTATCAATTAACAATGTTTGGTGTAGGAGTAGTATATACTGAATTATTTGGTGTTAAAAATATAACTGGGTTAATTTTATGGTTAGGAAGAAGAATAAATTAAAAAGAGCAAACTCTCAGTTCAAGCTATTAACTCTTAGAATACTTTATGAATGCCTGTCCTGACACATCCAATTAATCACCAGTCATGAATTACAACTTCTCCTGAAACATAGTTTACTCATTATGGCTCCCTATATACAAAATCTGTTTCCTAAGTCACATGTACTAGTTTCCTGTGGAGAAAATCAAAGTTGGATCTGTAATCTGTGTATAATTTGTAAAAGGTCAGCCTACAAAAGCATTTCCAGCATGTCAAAAGATGGTCAAAGTATAGCTAAAACCCTTCTTTGTATGATGAGAATGAGAGTCTTATGGACATTAATTCGAATTCTAAAAATACATTAATTCATTAATGGCATTCTAGTATAATAAATGTTCCTGTACATTCAAAGCTCCCCAGCAAAGTCAGAAACACTCACATGAGATGACAGGGATAATGTGTGCTGGCAGCAGGGTGGCCTTAGTCAATTAAAACAGGATTGTGTTATCTGATTAGACAATATACAAATTAGGCCTCCTAGGCAGAAGGTAACCAGACATCTTTATCTCAGACAGGTTCTATGCTTCCCTCCCCTTACATGTTCCTCACTCCAATTCTTTTCCCCAGTCATGGCCAGATTTTTCTCTGAACCTGTGAGAAATGGCATGTTCTAGAAGCATGCTAGCTAGCTGGCCTCACTCTGGTTAAGTAATAGCATTTAGATTTGGCCCCCTAGGCCCTTTCTCAAGATGGGTTTTTAGAAATAATGTCCTTTAAACAAGCTTAATCTGCCCTGGCCCTCACTCATAAGAGTGGCAAGAATATTAGGTCAGGAACCCCAAGAGATCTCAAATAGAAACCAGGTCAGGTAGTACTCTTTTCTACTTTGATGTAAGGACAGTACTTCTCAAGGTGTGTTAAACTACATGTTTAAGTAAAATTAATGTCAGACACAGAAAATGGCCATATTGATAAATATCAAATTAAAATACAGAAAAAAAAATTAAATGAAAAAATGGAGAAAATTTCACACTTAGCATTTCTGGGGGATAAAAACCTTTCAGGTGAGTTGTATGATGAAAGCGGTTCAATATTACATATATGTCTACGGTCCTCATACTATTGTTAAGCATTTCTGTGAATGACTGCCAAGTAATTAGGTATTTATCAATATTCCTTATGCCAGATTTAAATAATAAATGGAGTTTTAATTTTAAAAATGTCCCTCTGTGGGTTCCAAAGGTTTTAATAAGCTCCAAGAGGGCAAGGACTTTTGTCTTTGTTCATTATTAAATCTCTAGTACCCGACACATAGGTGCATTAAATATTCAAATGACTATCCAATTTTAAAAAATAAAAACAAAACATCAGAAATGGAGAAGAGGGATAGTAAGTAAGAGCTATAAGAAGTTGTGTGCTAGGAATTTTGTTAGTGATAACATCAAAGATCTATCTCACTTAATCCTTTAAACAATATGACAGGATAGGGATTCAAAATCAGGTCTGTATATGCTCATGGTAAGTAAAATTGTAACTTTTAATGAGGGCTTATGTAGTATTCTATATTTTCAAAGTATACACAACAAATTTTATGTTACTGGGTGACGTTTTTCTATATAACACAACCACAAAATCTGTAATGTTGAGTATATAAAATATGCTATAAAAACCTAGAGAGGGCCGGCCCAGTGGCGCACTGCTGTGGTGCGCCGCTTGGGAAGCGCGGCGGCGCTCCCGCCGAGGGTTCGGATCCCACATACAGACCGGTTCCCGCTCACCGGCTGAGCGAGGCACGGGAGCAACGCCGAGGGTTGCGATCCCGTTGCTGGTCCTGGTCCGGTACGGGGGCGACACTGAGGGTTGCGATCCGTTGCCGGACACAGAAAAAGACAAAAAGAAAAAAAAAAAAAAAACCTAGAGAGCCAGCATAAATCAAATATAAATAAAGTGCATAAATAAAAGTAATTAATCTCTGTGACATGTTTTCTCTGTCCTTTGTGGGTAGGACTACTGACAACCACCAATGCCAAAAATTAATGTATAGCCAAATTAATCAAGAACAACTCTTTACTAAATTTATATAACCAAGTGATTGTTTTAATAACAGAATCTGTTAGAGTAGGTGTTTCTATTATTTTATGACATTTTATTTATCATAAAATTTAAGTTATCTTCTCCAAAATATTTAGAATACTGAATTTTACTTTTTAACAATACAGTATCAGTGAGAAAAAATTGTGCAGAAATATCCCAGAATATGAATTTCTCAACAATTTTTTCATTTACTAAGAAATATTATACACATAAAAGGGTTCACAATAAAAGAATAATAAAAAATAATAAAAATATGATAAAAGAATAATAAAACAAATACCCCTGTATCTACCACGCAAGTTAAAAGCATTATCATTATCAGGAGGATCATCACATAATTCACAACTGAAACTGGAACACTTGAGAAAGAAAGGTAGTGCTATTAAAAATTACACCAGTACAATAAGCTATTGAACTGGACCTATCTTGGGCAAATCAGAGCCTATAGTTCCCTTATTTATCAGTAGCTGCAGAAGTTCCTTAGTTGCCAATAAACTAAATGTACTCATCTATTCTACTGTTAATGAACATTTGTTTTTTTCACTGTTTGCTATTATGAACATTCTTAAACTTATCTCCTGTTATACAAGTAAAGAGTTTCTCTAAGGTATTTAACTAGGCATGGAATTTCTTAGTTGTAGTGTAAATGTGTATTCAATATTAATACATAATGTGGCAGTAGGTGAGCTAATCATTCACCTGTATTTTCTTTTGCTTAATTTTTTTTCCTTTTACTTATATAACTTCCCTCTATAATCTGTTTTATTTTGTTTAATGTGTTATATGTGGTGACAATCTAATTTCTCCCCTCAAAGAGCTAATTTTCACAATTCTATTTGTTGAATAAGCAATCCTTTTCCAGTTGGTTTGCCATTCCCCCTTAAAATCAAGTTCTTTTACAAACTATGATCTGTTTCAGCCCTATCTATTGTGTTCTATTAGGTTAGACTATTCATTACAATGACATGATCAATCAACACAGCACAAAAGACTTTATAGCTTTTTAGTTACCAGAAAGTTTGTGCCCCTGGATTTTTTGTCTCAATCTCTCCTGGTACAGGTTCTGACACTTTAAGCCTCCTTTTTCTTTGTCCCAGCACTTACAGATTTTGTTTTTTAAAAGCTACTAGGTAGAGGAATTCATGAAGCTTTCTCGTACCATAGAAATATAAAGTTAGAAAACCATCCTCTTTCTCCAGATAAAACATAACATAGGTATGTGAACTCTTGCAATGGGAGTATTTGCTGTGACTCACAAAATGTTTTTTTTAACCTAAAATGTGCTTTCCAATTTGAAATCTACTCCAACTTCAAGAGAATGATTTGCACACTTGCACCAGTGAAAATGCTGCACAGAGGCCCAAGGGATCAAGAATGATATAATCATATCTAAGCTGTTTTTCTGACTGGATACTGTTTCCTGCTCAAGTTATTTTAAGATAGTGTTCATTATCCCTACATATTTTCTTCCCATCTTCTTCTTGAGAGTTTAACCCTTCATGGGTCCCAGAGTTTGCTTCTGCCATTACACCTGGAAGCACAGCTAACCTTGACCTAGATTAGATAGTATCTCTAACATATTATTTTGTTGTTTACTTACGTTATAGTACAAGCCCCCTGCAGTATAAGAAAATATAATTCAAACCTAATACTAAATAGTATCTCTAAGGCCTATACACAATTAATGAATTCATAAAATATTAAATAATTAGGTAATTTTTTAATGCTTTATATCACACAGAAATCCTTGGTGGATGGTTAAGTGCTAGTTGATACCTGGGAAAACTAGTATTTGCACAGGCCAGAAACAGTTACTACTTTTCTTATTTAAAATTATGAAATGTAGTTTAGATGCAATCTGAAAATTCATTACCCAACAAGCTTTTAATAATGGATTAGATTCAGATCTGTCCTGAAATTGTAATTAGATACATTCACATTCTAGCCTTACCTCTGAGATAATACTCAGATAATCTTGGAAGTTCTGGGTTGTCTCAAATTCTCACCTACAATTCCTGGTTTACTAATAGTATGCTAAATCACATTAATTTTTTGTGGTTTTTACTACACTTAAAGAGCACGACCGTTTTTTTCCCTAGTTCTGAAAACTGTATAAATAAATGCTCTATAAACAGGTGCTGCTAACATAATGATAAAATATATAAGCAAAATTATTTTATTTTAAATGTTGGCAAAATGGTATTTGTAATTCAAAAACATCAGGCAAATGAAGTACAGTCATGTGTTGCTTAATGATGGGGATACATTCTGAGAAATGTGTCATCCTTGTGCGAACATCAGAGTCTACTACATACCTAGGCTATATGGTATAGCCATTATAATCTTAGGGAACTGCCATCATATATGTGATCCCTCATTGACCAAAATAGTGCATAACTGTATTATATAACCTCTAGAGCTTGAGACTAGCTAATACTTATGTATGTCAATATAAACAAGTTATACTGTGGTACATGTTAAAGTACCTTTCAAAAGGGTCATTTAAGTTTATGATCACAAACGACCCCTTCACCACAACCAACCAACCTGATCATTTCACCTGTTATTCCAAAATAAAAATTCTCCAAATGGACAGGGAAGATCAATTTTGCATACAACTAGATCCTGTACCCCACCATCTTTCCCTTTTCTTCCAAAAATGCTCTTATTTTCATGTAAAACAACATGAAAATAAGTAACATAGGATTCCTGCCTTTAACACCTTACACTGGGCCTGAAACACACTGGTATACACCCAATATGTTAGGCTGTTGAATGAGTGAATTCTCTGGCATGTTAAATTTTTTCTTTTGAGTAATAGCAAATTCTTACTTTAACCACAAAAGAAAAAAAAAAAACTCAAGGAAAATCAAACAATATCTTCTTACCCACAGTCTGGAGCTGGACACCATCTACAATCAGGATCTGCAACGAGCCACCGTCTAAGCATAAATTCTTCATATTTTTCCATCAATACATCATCACTTAATATCAAGCGAATATCATGGGGATTAAACCGTTCAGTACACTCTGGGCAACTGATGTTTACTCTGCTTTCAGAGATTTCTATCCTTAGATATTGTCGTAAGCAATCCACACAAGATCTATGATGACAAGTCATTATATCAGGAAATCGGTCTTTAGAATGCCGCAAAAGGCACAAAGGGCACTCTATAAAATCTCCAATTTGTTTGCTGATAGAAGTTAATCCATTGTCAAAAGAGGTACGTGAGGCGAAAATGAAGTTCCTATCAGTACACATTTCAGAATGTATACTTTCAATACTCGCAATTCCATCCACCCCTCCATTTAGCTCCCTTGATTTACGTTTGTTATCCTTTTTCCTCCGAAAGAGAGAGCCTATTGAAATTCTTCTTTTTTTGGGTGCCTTTTTGACTGAAGGCAAGCTCACAGATGAAGCAGAAGATTGAAGATCTCGATCTGAACCCATTTGCCGATGTAAACTCATGTCTAAAATGTTCATTAGAATTGAGTCAGGGTCAGTGTTTACACACAGCCCTTCATTATATTTAGAGATAAAATCTATTTCTTGGTCTTGCATTCAGATTAAGTCATGATGTAAGAAAATCCTACTTGGTTCCTTCAGAGAATTCTTGAAAAAGTTCAATTTACAGAAGACTGTTATCATACATGTTCTGAAAAATAAAAGACAAAACACCATGATTATTTAATTCTTAGTCTGTGTGCTTTTATAAACTTACAAAGTCCTATGAAATTTCAAACAAGTATGTTCTTTAACCATTAGTTTAAAAAAAAAAGGCCAATTTACTGAGTAGTCTACAAGAGAATATAAAACTAATGCTGAAATAGCAACAAGGACATTCTTTGATCTTAATAAAAGACTCTAGATTTGAGCTGACCTGATCATTATTAAATCTTTTTTTTTTTTTAAAGATGACTGGTAGGTAAGGCGATCTTAACCCTTGACTTGGTATTGTCAGCATCATGCTCACCCAGTGAGCTAACTGGCCATCCCTATATGGGATCCAAACCCGTGGCCTTGGTGTTATCAGCACCACACTCTCCCGAGTGAGCCACGGGCCGGCCCATTATTAAATCTTAATTAAACTTTTGTGATCATTATGACTGACTTCAATGATTCCTCACTGCCTTTAGAAGGGAGGGAGAGAGGGAGGGAGGTAATTTATTTATTTATTTATTATTGGCAGCTGGCTGGTATGGGAATGTAAACCTGTGATCGTGGTGTTATAAGGCTGAGGTCTAACAAACTGAGCTAACTGCCCAACCCGTTTTGTCTTTAAGTAACAATAAAATGTACATGCAAATACAAAGGGCTAAGAACAGCTTGCACAATCTTGAAAAAGAACAAAGTGGGGGAAGGGGTTCTTACCACTGCCAGATATAATGACTTCTTATAAAGTTACAGTAATTAAGACAGATTACTATGTCACAAAGATGGATACAAAGACCAATGGAAAAAAGTCATATATGTATACATACATACATACATACATATATATGAATGAACTTGATTTATGATGAAGGTGACATTGCTGAGCACTAAAAATGACTTTAAAGAAAAGTACTATGTCTACTGGTTATCCATCAGACAAAAGAAAAGGAACTTGACCATTGCTCACCCCATGCATAAAAATCAATTCCAGATGGTTCGCAGATCTAAATATGAAAAGTAAAACCATAAAGCATCTAGGAGACAATGGAAGAGAATATTTCAATGAAAAGATTTCTTAAATAAAACATACAAAAGTACTAACCACAAAAGAGAAGACTGATAAATGAGACTACAATAAAATCAAGACAGAATTAAGTATGTAGGATGTTTGCCACATATAACTAATAAAGGAGCAGTATCCAGAATATGTAAAGAATACTTACAAATCAATAAGAAAAAGTTAGACAATCCAAGAGAAAAATGAGCAGGGTACTTAAGAGGCACTTCACAAAGGATATGAAAAAGTGCCCAACATCAGTCATCAGGGAAAAACACATTAAATCCACATTGAGAGACCACTATGCACCCAGTAGGATGGCCTAAACTAAAAGACTGACATTTCCAAGTGTTGACAAGGATATGGAGGAACAGAAACTCTCTCACATTGCTGGTGGGAAAGAAAAATGGCACAACTACTTTGGAAAACTGTTTAACAATATCTACCTAATTTAAACATACAGATACCCTTTAACCCAGCAATTTTACTCCTAGAAATGAGTACACAAGAGAAATAAATGCACACATGCATCAAAAGACATCCACAACAATGGTCACAGCAGCATTAGTTGTAACAGTCAAAATACTGGAAACCCACATTTCCATCAACAGTAGAATGGATGAGTAAGTTGTGGTATATTCATACTCTAGTACAGTTAAAAGCAATGAAAATGAACAACACGCTGCTACACAAAACAAAAAAGAATCTCACAAAAAAGAATGTGTGCTGTATAATACCATTTATATACAGTTCAACACAGGCAGAACTAATCTACAATGTTAGAAATCAGGAAGGTGACTACCTTTTGGGGAGAAGCATAAAGGAAACTTTCTTAACATATATAGTAGGTGTAGTGGTTACAAGGTATGTTTACTTTGTGATAAATCACTGACCTACACACTCATAATTAATGCATTTTTTTGGGTGACTGTCACACCACAACGAAAAGGTTTAATTAAAATGATAGCCACACATATCTTTGAGAAAGTCACATTGGTTTCCCAAAACAAAATCTGGAAAAACATTTCACTCAAGTAAACTTTACTTGTATCCTTCAGTTTATATTTTCACGTTACTTGCAGCATTCCTCCTTAAATCTAATAATAATAATACTATAATGGTAGGCTTTATTAAAATTACATGCATATTTTCTTCTTTACATGTTTTTACTTTGTCTTGCATCTCAAAATGTTTTCAATTCAATATATGTATCATAGAAAATAACTATACAGGGAATCCATCTTGGATTTTTTTTTTTTTTTTTTTTGTCTTTTGTCTTTTTCTGTGTCCGGCAACGGATCGCAACCCTCAGTGTTGCACCCGCACCGGACCGGGGACCGGCAACGGGATCGCAACCCTCGGGGTCGCTCCCGCGCCTCGCTCAGCCAGTGAGCAGGAACCGGTCTGTATGTGGGATCCGAACCCTCGGGCGGGAGCGCCGCCGCGCTTCCCAAGCGGCGCACCCATCCAGTGCGCCACCGGGCCGGCCATCCATCTTGGATTTTATCCTAAGAATTTATCACTTAAATATTAAACCAGTGATATTTAAACAGTACCACCTGCAGAGTTTTTCTAAATACGCACCTACAGAAATCCAATAGCCATATAATTTATTATCCAAATGAGAACCATGTAAGAGTGAATGGAAGCACTGCTAATACTTAAACTGGGACCACAGGGGCAAACTGAAACATGTGGTCATTCTACCTAGGAAGCCTTTCTAAAGCATTGCAAACAGATAAATAGACCTCAAAGGAAAATAAACCAATTTGAATATTAAAAATTTAATATTACTATACGATAAAAAAATACTAGAAATAAAGTAAGAAGACATGATTAACTAGGTAAATGTGTGTAACAAAGAAACTTCTTAGGCAGCAGTTAGAAAAATTAGGAAGATAGGAAAATAGGAAGTGTTCAACAACAATCACAATGCAAGAAATGAAAATTCAAACATTAGATACCATTTTTGCGCACATGAGATTGACAAAAGTTGGTGAGTGTATGGTGAAAGAAGCATTTCACATACAAGGGGTCTTCAAAAAGTTCATGGAAAGATTCATATTATCTTCTAATTCCATTTTTCCATGAACTTTTCCAAGTACACTTGTATCGCTGGGATGAGCACAAATCAGCACAATTTTGGGGAATCAATTTGGCATTTTAAACTTCAAAATGGAAAGATTTTCTGATCCAGCAATCCTACATGTAAAATTTAACTTTCAGAAGATACAAGGATACAAATGTACAAAGACACATTGTGCAAGGAAATCCACTGCAGCCTACTTGATGGAAGCAACAAAACAAAACAAACCCTACTCAAAACCTGGAAATAAGTATCCAACAGGGTACTTAAATAAATCACCTATAATTTAAGTGTTATGATATGGAAAGATCCTTACATAGAAGGCTTAGTGAACAATGACAACTGCAAAATAGTATGGCTAATAAGAGCCCATTTATACGAAAACAGAACCACACAGACTTTCATATGCATACATAATTTCTGGAAAAATATGTTAAGAAACCATTAACAATGGTTACCTTGAGGAGTACAATCTTTAGTATTCACTTTCTGACTTGTGCATAGTTTAAAATTGTATCATAAACATCTATTACTTACAGTTAAAGTAAGTAGATCCCACAAAAAACAAAAACAACATATTCTGCCCTAGAGCTACCCAATCAAAATTTCTGCAGATGGGGTCCAGAGTTTGTATATTTTGAAAATGTTCCTCAGTAATTTGGACGCACGCTCCAGTTAAGAATGACTAATACTGAAGAAACTTTGTTAAACATTCTTTCACTTAAAAACAAAATTCTATAGGCTTGGCTCCCAAAACAAGACTCCTTGTTTCTCATTTCTTTAAATATTAGTGAGGTACTCCTTAACAACCTATGATGAGAGACAAATTCACAGGATTTAATGCCTATCTTCTATAGAAATAATCCAAGGAAGTGTTTTTAAGCACTGAAGAGGATTGGTAATGCCTCAATCACAAAGACTTTGGCTAAATTTCAGAACTGAAATCTAGCCTAGCATGTGCTAAACACTGAGGTTATCACCACTTACAAGAAAGGCACGGTACCTATACTCAGTGATGGTCTAGAGAAGAAACATATCCTAAAAGCAATAATTATAAACCTATTACATAAAATTAAATTTCTGTCTCTGTTACTACATCTCCTGAAAATAGCTCAGTCAATTTTCACCAACTTAGAGGGAATCTTTGGGGCACTGTGACAAACTATAGGCTAATACAGAATTCACCTTCAAGGAAAGGAAGCCATCTTGCAAGCCATCTGAACAAGAATAACAAGAGGCCTACATAACAGCATATCCAGAAGATATAATCAGTATTTCATCCCATCACCCTAGAGGTGTGGGCACATCCATCCCTCCTTTCCCTCTTCAATTATTTACAATTTACAAGCTTTAGCCACATACGTATTTTCATTATCCTCACTTTGTAGATGGAAAAAGGAGACTTAAAAAATATGAGTCTTGTTATTTCACTGTCATATACCCTAGGCACCCACATATATATTTTTTAAAGTCCAATTAGTTCAGACTAGGTCTACTAAGAAAAATATGAGGTCTACTAGATTAAATATAGAATAAATTGTATATAAAAACATACATGTTTGCATGGTATAACAGAATAGTTCACACCATTTCAGGACAGAAACAGATGGGAGGCTGTAAATGTGCTTAATGACATCATATGAAATATCCTCAACTCCTAATAATCCACAACCTTAGAAGCTCTTTACAAGGATTTACTATCAGAAGGACTTGTCAAGCTGTAATGCATTGATAACATAAAGAAAAGCAGTAAAGGGAAAAAGATAAACTTAAGTTGGCCTTTGTGATGCTTAATTTTGTGTGTCAATTTAACTGACTGAAGGGATACTCAGATACTTGGTAAAGCATTATTTCTCGGTATGTCTGTGAGGGTGTTTCTAGAAAAGATCAACATTTGAATAGATAGAATGAGTAATGAAGATCACCTTCACCAGTGTAGGTGGGCACCATCCAACCCACTGAGGGCCTAAATAGAACAAAAAGACAGAGGAAGTGTGAACTTGCTCTCCTGTTTGAGCTGGGACATCCATCTTCTCCTGCCTCCTTCTCATGTCTCCTCGGACATGGCAGCTCCTCGTCCTCAGGCCTTTGGGTTTGGACTGAATTATACCAGCTTTCCTTGGCCTCCAGCTTGCCTCCAGCAGGCAGATAAAGGGACTTTTCCACATTCCTCAATTGTGTGAGCTGATCCTTCATAATAAATCTCTTTCTATAAATCTGTATATATATCTCCTATTGGTTTGTTTCTCTGGAGAACCCTGATTAATACAGCCTCCATGATGTTATGGTTATTGGCTTAGTGGGATCCTTTCCCCCACAAAATAAAAGCATGAAACTGTAATTAAAGATGATATATGAGTTTTGTTACTGAAATAGAATAGGAAAATACAAATAAGTAGATCCCAAATTATGTATTTTCAACTAAGTATCTAAAATCACACAAGAAGCACTTTTCTAACACAAATGTCACAAGGAACTCCAGTCATTTGCTAATTAAGCCATAAGAAATGTCTCTCCTTTTACATCTTTCCCAGTCTAGCACAATTCCAGCAAGTAACCCAAGACCCCCTGCCAACTGCTGCTATGCACTTTCACTCTCCTAAAGAATCTGGCTAGAGAATTAGTTTTATCACTGGCAAAGGAGCCTCACCCCTAATTTTTCATGCATTTCAACTGAAGAAGAGCATCTGAACCTGCTTACCTAACCTTTTCTAGTTCACAGTGTTTACACCCCTTTAAAGTCAAGATCTCTTGATCCTTACTTTTTTCTACATCTGGAGAAATGTGTGAGGAATTAAGAAATAAAAATGGCCCCAGGAGAGCAGGGCACGGGTCCCCAGAGTCGGAGCCTGGCCGATCAGAGCCTGTGGATCAGAGCCCGCAGATTGGAGCTGGGTCCTGGAGGACAGGAAATCCAAAACTAGCTCATGCAGACATAACTGGGGACCATCCCCTTAACTGAATGTTCATTAGATAGAGAAACTATAAAAGCCGAATCCCAGCCAAAGGCAGGGTGGTTGTTCACTTTCCTGGAGGCAACTCACATTTCACAGGCTGAGGAGGCACCTCAGGCCTCTGAAGGATGCTTTTCCAAATTTTCTAAGCACTCGACTTCTGGTCAAGATGGTGGAATAGATGGTCCCTAGCGTCACTCTCTCCCACAAATCAACCGATTTACAACTATAAAAACATAACATCAAGTGCATACGGAATGGGGAGACGTCCAGCGGGGGAGGCAGAATCTCCGCAGACACCACATGCCCTGTGGGGCCACCGTCGTGGGATCCAGCAGATAGGCTTCACCGCCACCACCCGTCTCCATTCCCTGCCTGACCCAGTGTGCACGGAGTGGGGAGACATCCAGCAGGGGAGGCGGAGGCTCTGCAGAAACCACACACCCTGTGGGGCCACCACTGCGCAATCCAGCAGGTAGGCTTCACTGCCGGCACCTGGCTCCATTCCCAGCCTGGCCCAGTCTGGATAGAGCAGGGTGATGTCCGGCAGGGGAGGCGGGAACTCTGTGGGGACCACACCGCCACCACGCGATCCAGCCGCCTGGCCCAGTGCACGCGGAGCGGGGAGACGTCCAGTGGGGGAGGGAGAAGCTCCACAGAGACCACACTGCCGCCACGTGATCCAGCAGCCCGGTCCAGTGTGTACGGAGCAGAGAGACATCCAGCAGGGAAGGAGGAAGCTCCGTAGAGACCACACACCCTGTGGGGGGACTGCCGCCACATGACCCAACAGCAGGTAGCCTTCACCACTGCCACCCAGCTCCATCCCAAGCCTGGCCCAGTGCACATGGAGGAGGGAGACGTCCAGCAGGGGAAGGGGAAGCTCTGCAGAGACCACATGCTCTGCGGTGCCTCTGTGCATCCCAGCAGCCCAGTCCAGTGTGTGCGGAACAGGGAGACGTCCAGCAGGGGAGGTGGAAGTTCGGCAGAGACCACACACCCTGCAGTACCACCACGTGACCCAGCAGCCTAGCCGAGTCCAAGCTGACCAGAGAGGTGGCTCGCCGGAGAGGCCCAAGACCCGAGGCAACCACACACGCAAGGCACTAGTGGCCAACTGAGCAGTCACTGAGATAGCCATACCAAATTGGCAACCACAGCAACATCTTAGTCAGGCAATAGTGTCAAACCTGTGGACTGTGAAACCCCTGCCACAATGAATAAACATCAAAGAAAAGATACCAGAAATACGAAAAATCAAGAAAGTACACCACCAAGGGTAATAACTCTCAAGCTCTAGATGCTATGGAACAAGAAGCCCTTGAAATGTCTGACAAGGAATTTCAAGTGATAATTCTAAGGAAACTGAATGAGATACAAGAAAACTCAGCTAGACAACATGATGAAAGGAGGAAAAGTATCCAGGACCTGAAAGAAGAAATGTACAAGGAAATCAACGCCCTGAAAAAAAACTGTAGCAGAACTTGCGGAACTGAAGAATTTATTCAGCGAAATAAAAAACACAATGGAGAGTTTAACCAGCAGGCTTGCAGAAGTTGAAGAGAGAACCTCTGAACTTAAAGATGGGCTGTTTGAAATAACACAGACAGACAAAATAAAAGAAAAAAGAATCAAAGGCATTGAAGAAAATCTGAGGGAGATATCAGACAACCTTAAGCGCTCAAATATCCGAGTCACGGGTATTCCAGAAGGGGAGGAAAAAGTAGATTGCATTGAAGACATATTCAACAAAATAGTGGCAGAAAACTTCCCAGGTATAGGAAAAGTCACAGATCTTCAGATCCAGGAAGCTCAAAGATCCCCAAACATATTCAACCCAAAAAGGTCTTCTCCAAGACATGTTACAGTCAAATTGGCAAAACTCAAAGACAAAGAGAGAATCTTAAAAGCTGCAAGAGAGAAGCATCAAATCACCTGTACGGGAGCCCCAATCAGACTAACATCAGACTTTTCATCACAAACCCTAAAAGCCAGAAAGGAATGGGATGATATATTCAAAATACTAAAAGACAGAGAATAACAAAAGACCATGCATAGCCAAAGCAACTCTGAGCAAAAAAAATGATGCTGGAGGTATAACACTACTTGACTTCAAACTATACTATAAAGGTATAATAACCAAAACAGTATGGTACTGGCATAAAAACAGACACACTGATCAATGGAATCGAATGGAGAATCCAGAAATCAACCCACACACCTACAGCCCTCTGATCTTTGACAAAGGCACCAAGCCTATACACTGGGGAAGAGACTGCCTCTTCAGCAAATAGTGCTGGGAGAACTGGATATCAATATGCAGGAGAATGAAACTAGACCCATCTTTCACCATACACTAAAGTCAACTCAAAATGGATTAAAGAATTATATATACACATTGAAACAATAAAACTTAAAGAAAACATAGGAGAAACACTTCAGGAAGTAGGACTGGACACAGACTTCATGAATATGACCCCAAAAGCACGGGCAACCAAAGGAAAAATAATCAAATGGGATTATATCAAACTAAAGAGCTTCTGCACAGCAAAAGAAACAATTAACAGAGTTAAAAGACAACCAACAGAGTGGGAGAAAATATTTGCAAAATATACATCCAACAAAGGATTAATATCCAGAATATACAAGGAACTCAAACAACTTTACAAGAAAAAAACAAGCAACCCAATTAAAAAATGGGCAAAAGAGCTAAGCAGGCAATTCTCTAAGGAAGATATACAAATGGCCAACAGACACCTGAAAAAATGCTCAACATCACTCAGCATAAGGGAAATGCAAATCAAAACTACACTGAGATACCACCTCACCTCAGTTAGGATGGCTAAAATCCGAAAGACGTACATTGTTGGTGGGTCTGCAAACTGGTGCAGCCTGTATGGAAGATGGTATGGAGGTTCCTCAAACAGTTGCAGATAGATCTACCATATGACCCAGCTATCCCACTGCTGGGAATAAACCCAAAGGAATGGAAATCATCAAGTCGAAGGTATACCTGTTCCCCAATGTTCATTGCAGCACTCTTCACAATAGCCAAGAGCTGGAATCAGCCCAAATGTCCATCATCGGATGAGTGGATACGGAAAATGTGGTATATCTACACAATGGAATACTACTCAGCTATAAAAACGAATGAAATACTACCATTTGCAACAACATGGATGGACCTTGAAAGAATAATATTAAGTGAAACGAGTCAGGCAGAGAAAAAGAAATACCACATGTTCTCACTTATTGGTGGGAGCTAAAAAAATAAACAAATTAATTCACCCACAAACACACACAAAA
>NW_007727214.1:315366-390132 GCF_000696425.1 Galeopterus variegatus
AAAAAAAAAAAAAAAATTTAAAAAAAAAAAAAAAAAAAAAAAAAAAAAAAGAAATGGCCCCAAACAAAGGTATTTCTACCACGTGTAAAATCTCTGTGGACCAAAGATCTAGTAAAAGTGTTGATACCTTTCTTCTGACTCATCATAAAATACATTTAACTTGACTCCATGCTATTTTTTATACTTTGTAAAAATTACAAAAGTAGAGCTGAAGCATCTAACAATTACAATATTGCTTTAAACGAAATGTGCCTCTAATTTTAAATACTCAACTTACAAACACAGGATAAGTAAGAACAGTCAGAAAGCTCAATCTATATAAATAGTAGCCCATGCTCTAAGAAAAGCTAAATGAATCAGTCAAGGTCCTGGCAAAAAACAAAGCATTCTCAAACAGGTAACTGAAGCTTATATTTACAAAGTTGTGAGTGGGATTAAAGGAACCAACAGGGATGAAGAACTCTGGAAGCTACTGTCACCCCCTGGAATGAAGGGGCAGGGAGAGAGCAATTACTGGAGATGGCCTGCCCAGTAGCAGTGGGAAGAACGAATACTCAGCTCCTTTCTCCTCTGGCTGTCTAATATCCTGCCACTGCCTCATATTGGCTAAATCCAACCAGAAGCCAACAAGGGAGGCCAAGTGAGCACTACTTAGAGGTCAACCTCCTGAGGCACAAAGTAGGGCAGAGAAGGGTGAATGAAGAGTATATACATCTGGAGGCACAAACAGAAAACATCCAGTAATGGATGTGTAAAGAAGAGAATTTGGAAGACCTCGCCCAGCCAATTTTAGTTACACAGGCTGAGTATCCCATATCTAAAATGCTTGGGACCAGAAGTAAATTTTGGAATACTTGCAAAATATATACCATTTGAGTATCTCTAATCTGAAAATCCAAAAATCTGAAATCCTCCTTTGCACATTACATTATGTTGGTGCTCAAAGTTTCAGATTTTGGAGCATTTTGTACTATGGATTTTCAAATTAGGGATATTAAACCTATGTTATCTTAAATAAGGTACATTCCTGAGTCTGTGATTTCCACTGCTAAATATGCATGGTACCACTCATTTCTAGTAGATGTTTATGACAATGTGAAATTTTTTTTTTCCCTTTTGTCTTTTTTCGTGACCGGCAACGGATCGCAACCCTCAGTGTCGCGCCCGTACCGGACCGGGACCGGCAACGGGATTGCAACCCTCGGTGTTGCTCCCGCACCTCGCTCAGCCAGTGAGCGGCCGGTCTGTATGTGGGATCTGAACCCTCGGCTGGAGCGCTGCCGCGCTTCCCAAGCGGCGCACTGTAGCAGTGCACCACCGGGCCGGACCGACAAAGTGAAATTTTTAACAAAATTTGGTACTGTACTAAATGTTAGCTGAAACAAAATATAAGATAAGCTTTATGTCCCTGATACCTTACTGTCTGTAGCTTATAACAGGTGCCTAACAAATACTGATGCTTTTGGGTTGCTACTGCTGTGATCCTTATTAAGCCATAGAGCCTTACTACATCCAATTTTTTAAATTCTGTGAAAAGACAAGAACTTTTGACCTCACAAGTGCTACAGGATACATAAAACATGTTAAGTATCTTGACACTATACAACTTCAAGAGTAATAGATTTAAAATATTCCATCAACAAATCTCCTAACCATAAACACTTTAGCAGAATCTAATAGCCACCTATGTGCCTAAATGACTTACAACACATTAGAGGGTACTTTGAAAATGAAGGTTAGGCAAAAAGTTTGTAGATTAAGAAAAAAAATTTACTTCCCAAGAGGAGATCCCATTACGTGCTGAAATATGTTTCTACTTCTGTTATTCAGCTAAAATTAGGTTTCTTCTGTCTCTCTCAAAAAGGTTAAAATATGGAGAAAATCCAATAATTTTGTGCTGATCTAAATACTAAATATAAGAGCAAAGAACTTCTAATTTTCTCTGTTTTTAGAGGTCAGACATCCAGATATACACAGCATATCTAAAATATGCATGCAATAAAAAAAGGACCTAGCACTGTTGAAGAGAACAGAAAGAGGACTAAGTATAAAGTATTTTGTTTTTGTTTTCTTTTAAGTGAAGAAGGAACAGGTACAGAAAATTCTCAGCAGAGTTTCTACTGATCACTAATTTGGTCACTACTTAAGCCTGAAGCTATCCTATATTCAAGAGAGTCAAGAAAGAAGGCAAACAAGACCTTCTATTTTAGATACTGCATTCTATATTACAAAAGCATAACAGGCTATTAAACTTCTTCGGCATATGCTTATGTTGAGAGGATGGAAAAAGGAAGAAAGAAAAATTTTTAATTTTAATGAATATGTATTTGTATGTGAAACTAGGAAACCAAGAAGGACATTTGCTTTGATGGGAAAGATATTTTTAATATTTTCTCACAAGTCGTTTACACTTCACTTTCTGTGAACTAACCAAGTGTTCATATCCTGCTGCTGGGCTTTTCGCTGATATATAAGACCTAGTTCTCTATCAAGGATTCTTGCTATCATGTGTCACTACTGACAAATATCTCTTAAAAAGCTGTATTTGACTGCATGGCAATTTTCCAGTGCAGAAATTTTAAAAAATATTTTGTGCTCAAATTCACATATCTTTCTCTTTTATGACTTTTGGTTTCTACACCTGTTTTCGAAAAGCCTTGTCCACTCCAAGATTATATTTTTAGAATGCTCTTATGGTTTCTTCTGGTACTTCCACAGTTTAGTTTTTTGCTTGAATCTTTGATCCATTTCAATTTATTCTAATGTTAGGAAAAGTAGACATGAAAATTTGTTTTTTAAATGGCTAACGAGTTATCTCAATACCAGTTATTGAATAATGACCCCCCATATCCAGCCACTGATTTAATAGGCCTCTTCTTGGTATACGAATCTCTATTTTTAAAAAAAAGCTCTTGAAATAGACTATCAAACTGTTTTGTTCCCATTTGTACTCCCATCAGCCAGAAAGGTGCTTATTTCCCTGAATTCTCACCAACATCATTAATTATCTCAATAGTTTTTTCTGAGAAGCAAAAAATGTACTTCAATTTCCATTTCTTTGATTACTAAACAATTTAAATTTTGTTCACGTGTACTGTCCTATGTTTTATCTGTTCATATTGTTTATCCTTTTACACTGGAACATTAATATTCCTTTGATATTAAACACTCAATATTTTTCTCCAAACACTTGCCCTTTAACTCTACGATGTTTTAAATTGTAGTTTACATTTTTAATTCAGTCATATCTACCACGTTGTTCTGTAAATTCTTCTATCGCTTTATATGCTTACAAAGTCCTTTCAGAGGGTGAAACCTACTTACCAACATATCTACCATTTCTGGTACTCTAGTCCTTCTTGTGGATCCAAGTTTCATTTGCTGTCATCTCTCTCCAGCCTCAAGAACTTTCTTTTAGTATTTCTTGGTATGCAGCAATGAATCCTCTCAACTTTTGTTTATCTGAAAAATGTCCTTATTTTGCCTTCATTTTTTTATGGACATTTTTGCTAATTATAGAATTTGGAGTTGATAGCTTTATTTCTTCAGGACTTTAAATAGGTCGTTATGTTGTCTTCTGACCTCCATCATTTCTGATAAGTCATCTTTCATGGATATTTTAATACCCCTGTATGCAAAGTGTCTTTTTTTCCTTTGGCTACAGTCAACATTTTCTTCCTATCTTTGATATCTGGCAGTTTAAGATGTGCCTAGATGTGGTTTTCCCTGTAGTTTTCCTGCTTGGGGTTCACTGAACTTCCTGGATTTGAAGTTGATTTAAACCAAATAATGGAATTTGGGGGGGGGAATTATTTCCTTAAATACTTTTTACTTTACTGTCTGTTTCTCTCTCTCTCCTTTCCTTCTGGGATTCTAACTATTTGTATGTTAATTTTGTCCCAGTGGTCGCCAAGGCTCTGTTCATTTTTTGTAATCTTTTTTCTCCATTCTTCAGATTGGCAAATTTTTATTGATCAGTCTTCAATTTCACCAACTTTTTCCTCTACCATCCCCAATCTGCTGTCAAATCTATCCAGTGAAATTTTTGTTTTAGAAATGGTACTTTTCAGTTCTAGAATATCTAATTGTTCTTTCTTATCGTTTCCATTCCTCCACTGATCACTCATCTGTTGTCATTATGATCATATTTCCCCCTAGGTCCTTAAAGATAGTATAGTGGCTTTAAAGTCTGTCTGCTAATTCTGCTAATTTGGAGGTCCACTACTTATTTCAGGGGTGAGGGGATCTTGACACTGAGCCATATTTTCCTGCCTTTTCACGCATTTAATAATTGCTTATTATAAACTGGATATTGTGGGTGATATGCTGTAGAGGATCTATAGTCTCTTATCTTCTCCTGAATAGCAAAGATTTTTATCTTATCTGGCAGTTAAATCACTGGCTAACCAATGTGAACTTGTGGGAACTTGGTTTTATGCTTTTTTGGAGTGGGTCCATGGAAAGCACAAATATTTACCATGTCCCTCCACCTTGGTGGGAATCAAACACCAAATTCTGTCTGCCCTACAGAGGGTAGCAGCTGAAATCTCTACTCAGCTTTTTCTACCTTCCAGCTGTTGTTTTCCATTGATTTCCTTAAAATCTTCCATGCACAGTTTAGGGAACATCAGGTTTTTGAGGGGATTTTATCCACAGATTTTAGGGCTATCCTATTATAACTCCCTCCCCTTTCTGGGATTTATCCATTCATTTCCAGCCACCTGGCAGTCCCAAACTCCATTCCCTGATACCTCAAGCCAGTAAGACTCTGGCTTTCTGCTTGAGCTCCAGCTGCCCTGTGCCAGAGAACTTTTCCTTGGGGGAAAGATGTATAAAAAATTTTTTAAGCATCTGGCAGTTTCCCGAAGGATATCTTTATCGAGGCTCTGATATACAGTATTCTTTAATCTGCACATGATGCTGTCACAGGAAATTTTAGCCTAAGTTTAAGTATGCATTTATGATATCCACAATATAACTATTTATAGGACTATTTATATAACTATTTATGGACTCCTTTATAAAAATTATCTTTAAGGGCCGGCCCGGTGGCGCACTGCTACAGTGCGCCGCTTGGGAGCATGGTGGCGCTCCTGCCGAGGGTTCGGATCCCACATACAGACTGGGTCCCGCTCACCGGCTGAGCGAGGTGCGGGCGCAACACCGAGGTTTGCGATCCCGTTGCCGGTCCCGGTCTGGTGCGGGCACGACACTGAGGGTTGCGATCCGTAGCCGGTCCCGAAGAAAGACAAAAAGGAAAAAAAAAATTATCTTTAAGGGCCGGCCCGGTGGCGCACTGCTACAGTGCGCCGCTTGGGAGCAGGGTGGCGCTCCTGCCGAGGGTTCGGATCCCACATACAGACTGGGTCCCGCTCACCGGCTGAGCGAGGTGCGGGCGCAACACCGAGGTTTGCGATCCCGTTGCCGGTCCCGGTCCGGTACGGGCGCGACACTGAGGGTTGCGATCCGTTGCGGGACACGAAAAAAGACAAAAAGGAAAAAAAAAATTATCTTTAAGAGGTTTTCTTGCATTATCTAATAACTGCAACTGTGAGGTCTTCCAGGAATAACTAAATTTGTTAAACTTTTTTTTTTTTCCTTTTTGTCTTTCTTCGTGACCGGCTACGGATCGCAACCCTCAGTGTCGTGCCCGCACCAGACCGGGACCGGCAACGGGATCGCAACCCTCGGTGTTGCCCCCGCACCTCGCTCAGCCAGTGAGCGGCCGGTCTGTATGTGGGATCCGAACCCTCGGCGGGAGCGCCACCACGCTTCCCAAGCAGCGCACTGTAACAGTGCGCCACCGGGCCGGCCCTTGTTAAACTTTTTGCTCCAAGTAACCTGTTTAGGTATTAATTCATTTATTCTTTCACAAATATGTTTAATACCTATCATGTTCCAGATACTTTTCTAAATGCTGGATATACAATAGTGAACAAAACAGACAAGGTCCCAGTACTGTAGAACTTTCATTCTAGTACATATAAACTAAGCACTGAACAGACACTTCAGACTATGTCTTCCCCAAACAGTAACATGAAAGACTTCACAAGGATCTAAATTTTAATGAAGTGATTCCCAATATTCTTAAGCATAATTTTTAAAGAAAAAAAGCCACTTGATTTATATTTGGGCATATATGGTAGTCCCATAATCTAAACAAATAGTTATCAAAATCCATTTAAAAATTTTCTTCCTAAGAGACTATAAATACTTCTGACAACACTCTTTCACAGTGACAATAGTTTTCCTAATACAATAACACTTTGGCAATTTAAGTTGCCCAAAAGAATCACTAGTTATCTAACCAAATGATAGAGAATACTCATTTAGCTCACTGTGCACAACTTCAGGAACCAATATTAATA
This sequence comes from Galeopterus variegatus, assembly GCF_000696425.1. Lineage (NCBI taxonomy): Eukaryota > Metazoa > Chordata > Mammalia > Dermoptera > Cynocephalidae > Galeopterus > Galeopterus variegatus. Next base: position 321,735 of record NW_007727214.1, read on the forward strand.
CATAAACAATGGGTTAAATCCTCAAGAGCTGACTCACTATTCTGGCTCTGATCTGCCTCTAGTGTTAAATAAGGGTTCCAAAGACAATGAGAAAGGAAGCACCTATCTTTCTGTAGCATCTCCTATATGTAGTGTTGCAAACACCACTCCATTATTTTTACATATGGCTATGTACAATTTATGTAGTAGCTGACTACCAAAAATACAGAATAATTATCATAAGCCATTCTTTGATCAGACCACAATTAGAAGTGATGTGCTAGAAATGATATATTCCTACACAAGCTAATTTCGGCTCAAAGTAAATGGAGTTTTTGTAAATCTGAGCCACATCATTAAGAGAAGTGTGAGACATTAAATTGGATTTTCATAAATAGCTTTCTCAGAGATAAATCACTAGAGTTCGTTAATGAAGTTTGCTATTACTCAGAAAAAGTTATTTAAATGTTTAAAGTTATTTTTAAGTTATGTCACTCAAAACCTATATGCTTACTTATAAGACTTGCTTAACTTGCCAACTTCAGATCTGGAAATGCCATATTTTTCTCTAATAAATCTATTCCCCAATTTAACTGCCAAATTCAGATACTAAGCAGCAATGCATTCTCTGGGCATACTTCTTTCTGTCCAAATAATAGTAAGGAGACAGACACTGTATAAAAACTCTGACTTGTTAAACATTACTTTATTTAGCCTGTTAAAGTAAAAATATAATAGGCATAGTAAATTTTTGGAAAAGGATAAAAATGCTAAAAATAAGAGCTAATGGATGGACTAGCTTCAGAGAAACACATGAAATCTCAAACCGTATATTAAATTGTGAATATATGTATATTCTAGTGATAGGATACATCCATAGCTTTCAACGGATTCTCCAAGAAGCCTAAAGTGTAATGAAAAATTAACTGCTACTGCTGAGATGTTAGAATTTAACTTTCCAGTAAAAATTAACATCAGTTTCTGTAAATCTTTTCTACTCTCACTAATTTACATTATTAGTACAATATTAATATCTGTGCCAATTATAAGCTCAGTTAGAACATACTTCTATTCCAATAAGATGTGAAATTGCAGCTCTTTCCACAAGAATTAAGATTTGGGGAAAGTTAAAAAACAGCATTCATCCCTAAACAAATGTCTCTGATTCAACATGCAAGAATAAACTTTGGGTGGGTGGATGGCCTAGAGTAATCCATCACATGTATTGAAAATAAAAATCATATAAAGGTACATCAATACTGTATATTCAAAGGGCAGTTGACTATAAATATGTATATAAAGATATTATAGTGCTATTATGTCATCTTCACTTAAAATGGCAATTACCACTGAAAAGTATTGTTTATTATTACATAAGGTAAGTCAATTAGCAGTATCTGTTTAAAATGTAACAGATACAAATGGGCAAAACATTTAATGCTCAATAAGAAAGGCAGCAATGGTGCTATAAATATAATCTAAATGCCTTCCAACTACTTCAATGTCTCCTCAGAAACATAAGCATATTATATGTAGATCTCTGGGTTCTGTGAGATCTCTACCAAATGGTTTCATGGCTTTAATTCAGTAACAACCTCTTTGTATTATCTGTAAAATAGGGAAAACACAATTGTGGCAGAGATGCTATATGCTTGTCTGTTTCATTTTCCTCTTGAGCACAAAGGAGGACTACATTTTCCATTTTACTTGTAGCTAGGTGTAGCCATGTGACTAGTCCTGGCCAATGCAATTTGAGTACAACAATGTATGCCCTTTCAAGGACTGGCCCCTAAATCATCCCTTCAAACATCCTTCAAGCTTTCTCTTCACTCAACAGCTGGCTGAATGTAGTAAACCCAGTGGTTGACTCCAAGTAGACCTCAGTGGATAGGAGTCAAAAGATGGAAACAATCTGAATATCTAAAATATCCACATGGTTCTGTGTGAGTGAGAAATAATTTTCTGTGTTCCACCATGAGACTTTGGGTTGTCTGTTTCCAACATAATTACCTATGTTACCTAACTCAGAATTGGGAGATAAAATGAGGTAATAGAATTTAGAGTAGTTTGGGGGGAAAAGTTTTCAAAATGCTATACAAAAATGGGCTAATGATAGAGTATATTTTATTGAGAGAGTAAAGCATAGAGTAAAGCAATAGACCTTGGGTTCAAATTCAGCCTGAAACTTATATTAGCTAGTTGTGTGACACTGGATTAAGTTACTAAGACTCAGTTTCTTCAACTGTGAAGCAGAAATATTAATAGTACCATAGATTATTATGAAGATTAAATAACATAAAGAATTCAGCATAGGGTGTGGCACATATTATTCACTTGATAAATATTAGCTATAACTATTATAAATATCTGAGAGCGGTGTAAATTTTACCAGATAAAACTGTCAGAAGGATTACTACACATAAAATTATTTGAAACAAATTATTGTCTCTGAAATGTCTTTTCTAATTTAATCAGAATAGTTGGCCAGTTGGAAGTTTGAAATATATTATACTACAGAAATTTCTCAAACGTAAATATAAATAACATTTCCAGTTTTCTTTTCTTTTCTTTTTTTAAAGATGACCGGTAAGGGGATGTTAACCCTTGACTCAGTGTTGTCAGCACCACGCTCACCCAATAAGCTAACAGGCCATCTCTATATGGGATCTGAACCCGTGGCTTTGGTGTTATCAGCACCACACTCTCCCTGAGTGACCCACGGGCCGGCCTAGTTTCCAGTTTTCTTATGTTTATATAGCTACAAACCTAACTCTAGTGGTTTTTCTAATATCAGAAATGGAATAAATATTTTCAATTCAACCACTTACAAATGAGTGAGATGGAGATAATTTAACAGATCATTAGTGTGGACAGTTTCTTGAAAGTTTTTTGGAAAGTGAATGCTTATCCAAATCAGGATATACTACCTTGAGTTCTATCTTTGACAGTTTCTATGATCTCCAAGAAACGCAAACTAAAAGTTCAGAATAAACTATTCCCATATGCCATGAAGCCTCCCAAAAGAGATATTTTTTTTTTTTCCCTTTTTGTCTTTTTTCGTGTCCAGCAATGGATCGCAACCCTCAGTGTCGCGCCCGTACCGGACCGGGACCGGCAACGGGATCGCAACCCTCAGTGTTGCACCCGAACCTCACTCAGCCAGTGAGCGGGAACCGGTCTGTATGTGGGATCCGAACCCTCGGCGGGAGCGCCGCCACACTCCCAAGCGGTGCACTGGAGCAGTGCGCCACCGGGCCGGCCCAAGAGATATTTTTTAAGCAGCTTCACAAACACTCACCTGAAACATTTACCTATTTCAGCATATTCTTCTTTTTTTTTTTCCTTTTTGTCTTTATTTTTCGTGACCGGCAACGGGATCGCAACCCTCGGTGTTGCGCCCGCACCTCGCTCAGCCAGTGAGCGGCCGGTCTGTATGTGGGATCCGAACTCTCGGCGGGAGTGCCGCCGCGCTCCCAAGCGGCGCACTGTAGCAGTGCGCCACCGGGCCGGCCCCTATTTCAGCATATTCTTGATTGGAAGGTAGAACAGAATGTGCTTTGTGGTTTTAATAATACTCATTACAAATAATACTCATTACTCAATCCATTACAAAAAGCAAGCTGCTGCAGAAAGGAAAAAACATTATTCATTCCATTTTCCAAATTAATAAGAGATTAAAAATATTTTGCCTGGCTCATTCCAGTCCTCTTTGATAAGAAGGGCAAACAATACACCATTAGGGAAATGGTATATAAGGCAAAGTACAAAATGCTGGGTATGATCATGTGCCCAGGGGCATGTAAATTTTTAAATAGATTTTTAAAAAATATATATCTGTCAAAAATTTACCTCAACTGGTTAAAATACACATCACAGCAGATCAACAGAAGGTAAACACTAACCTAGTGTGAGAGCTTAGCCAGGTCTGTATACTTTTTAAAATTCCAATTTCCTTATTTGAAAGCTAAGGTGATTAAGACCAGATAATGTCTAAGATCCCATAGTTGTAACAGACTGTGATTCTAACACACAAGTATACTGACAGTTTTAATACAAAGAATACTCTAGGGTTAAAAGTGGGTAATTAAGATTTTCTGGGATAAACAATTTCTTAAATTTTTATTTTGATCTTTTAAAATGTCTCCAAATTCTTTCAAGTATTAGTACACTTTTCTGGCTTAGTAAATTCAGTGGAATGGATATAATCTTTGCAAATAGAATTTCACCTAGTTTCATGATTAATCTGAGTAATTCTACTATTTGGATAATTATAAGTGCTAAGTATTTAAGCTAATTTTGTCCTAACCAATTTTTCAAGAAGTTTCTCCTACCACCCCCATATAAATTATTGGTAATAGCAGCATCCCACCTCTCCAACTTTAGAAGCACATCTGCCTCTTTCTCCTCAACACAACGAGCAAGGGGGAGGTAAGACCCCTGATTAGCTAAATCATTGTATGTGTGTAATTTCACGACATATACATATAAGGAAGTAGAGTACAGACTAGAAGAGGTGCTTGGTAGAGGTCTTAGAAGCTATTGTTAAATTTTTCTTCAAATTACAAAGTCATTCTTAGAAGAACACCTCTTGGGAAATAAAAGGCACAATAAGCAAAACGTGTCTATTTTCCTTTGTATACACAGCATTCATATTAGCTTCTCTCTAAACATTCCCCCCCCAAATGAGATAAAAACTCAAACACAAAGAAAATAGTAATTTTATAAAGAGAAGAAAACAAGTAGAAGAATATTTTCTAAAGTAAATAGAAGAGTCTAGAGTTACACAGCAGGTAAACAATCATAAAAGTTTATCATTGTTATGGTTTTCTCATTGAGAATTCAAAAGAAACAAAACTAGTTTAATTCTAAAACATACTATTAAATTAGATATATTAGATATTTAAGTATTGATTCCTGGGAGGCATCAATCTAAAGACCAATTTGAAAAAGCAGCCATCAAGAGACAGAATGAGTCTCTTAAATAAGTCATGGAGATACAAAGAGTGTAAAGGCTACAAACCCTGGAACTATTTCACAACACTAATCATGCACACATACATCCGCTTGAATACCCACTCACCCTGAGAAGACTGCACCAACTTAATTTGGCTGTGGAACCTATCCTTCCAGTGACACTAGTATTCTAATCTAACCTCTACATTTTAAATGTGAGAAAACTGAAATCTAGAGCTACTCGGTCAACATATCACCACTAGCCACATGAGGCTATTTAAATGTAACTGAATTAAAATTAAATTTAAATTTCAGTTCCTCAGCTGTACTAGTCACATTTCAAATGCTTTGTAGCCATATGTGGCTATTGGCTACCATACTGGACAGCACAGGTCTGGAACAATTCCTTCATCACAAAAAGTTCTACTGGACAGCACTGGTCTAGAGATTGTGATTTACCCAAAGAGCTAAGGTGGCACAGCAAAAGTCTCAATGCTCTTTCTACTATCTTACTTCCTAGTCTAGGCCTTTATTAACACTTGGTGTCTGAGTTATCACATTAGCCTCTCTGTTAAGGTCTGCTTACAAATTTTCATCTGTTTTCCACAGATAAAGAATAAATTTCAAACTTCACATGCCATCCAAAGCCCTCCACAGTCTAACCTTAGTCTCTCAATGTTTTCCTACATAAAAATCCCACACTCTAGCCAATTGACTTATTTGTTAAATATCTTAACAAAACATACATACTTTCAACTCCATCGGTTTTCTTATGCCTTTGTCTCTGCCTGGAATACTCTTTTCATCTTCTGTGCCAATATAAAGTCCTACTCTTCTTTCAAGGCCCAACACCTATTTCCACAAATCATTCTAGAACAGTAATTATGAATAAACACTACTAAAAATTGCTCATGCTTTTATAGAGAAGTTTACAATATTCTAAAAACTTCGTCTAAATAATTTAATGTGATTCTTTGCTAGAGGGTAGGGAAAAAAGTTAAGCAGAGTAAAAGAGATCAGGAGAGAGTGTGGTGCTAATTACAATTTTAAACAAGGTGATCAGAGTCTCAGTGAAAAGGTGTCATTTAAACAAAGACTTGAAGCAGGTAAAGGAGTTAGCTATGTGGAAACCTGGGGGAACAGCACCCAATGCAGACAGAAAAAGGGCCCTAAGGGAGGAATGTACCTGGTATGTTCAAGGAATAGCTAGGCCAGAACGTGGCCAAAGGTAAATGAACAGGGCAAACAATATATGAGATAGGTCAGAATGTAATGGCGCCAGGTAGTATGGGGTCATAGGCCATTGTAAGGACTTTGGTTTTTAAGTGAGGTGGGGAAACTTTGGGGGCTTTTAAACAGATGGAGATAGTTAAGAATCTGCATAGTTAAAAATGATCATTCTGGTGTTAAGACTAGAGGGGTGCGAGGGTGACAGATGAAGGACAGTTTGAAGACTACTGCAATAATCAAGGCGAGAGATGACGATGGCTCATCAATAGAAGTGCTGAGGATATGTTCTGTTTCCTAATGAATTGCAAGAGAACTTTGGCTTGATTAACCAGAAGGATGAAACTGCTATCAACTGAAATGAGGAAGGCTGTGAAAAGTTTTAGGGAGAAACCAAGACCAGGATTTCATTTTTAGACATTTAAATTTCAGATATCTTACAAAACGTGGAGATGTACATCTAAATACCTGTTTGTCAAGCCTGTAATTTGGGGAAAAAGTCTGGCCTAGAGATGTAAATTTGGGAGTAGTTGTTATACTGTCTGTAAAAATCATAAGCACGGATGAAATCACCAAGAGAGTAAATATAGAAAGGTAGGGACTAAGCCCTGTAGCATTCCAAATTAGTATGTAGGATGAATAAGAGAATCCAGTAAAGGAAACAGAAAAGGTGGGTGGAAGAACTTTTAGGAATTGCACCTTAAGAGGACAAAACCTGTTAGCCTATCCCTATCAATGTTTTACTCATCCCCCTCCCCCAAATATCAACTACATCTTAAAAAGAGCAAAGAAGGGGTAAGTTGGGAGAGATAGGAAAGAAATGACATAAGCAAAAATAACAAATCTTACAGGATATTTAAGCCTGTTGAGACTGCAGGGTATTAAGGAACTTCCTCTGATATTTCTTTCTTTTTTTTTTTTTTTAAAGATGACCGGTAAGGGGATCTTAACCCTTGATTTGGTGTTGTCAGCACCACGCTCAGCCAGTGAGCGAACCGGCCATCCCTATATGGGATCCGAACCCGGGGCCTTGGTGTTATCAGCACCGCACTCTCCCGAGTGAGCCACCGGGCCGGCCCTCTTTCTTTTTTTTTTTAAAGATGACCAGTAAGGGGACCTTAACCCTTGGCTTGGTGTTCTCAGTACCACGCTCAATCAGTGAGCTAACCGGCCATCCCTATATAGGATCAGAACCCATGGCCTTGGTATTATCAGCACCGCACTCTCCGGAGAGAGCCACAGGCCGGCCCCTTCCTCTGATATTTCTAAGGAAGAGAATTCTAAAGGAAGGACTGTCCAGTCTCTTATAGTCACGATGCATGATAAAACAAAGATATGCACAGATCTTTGGTTTATTGAAGACTTTTCACTGTATATTAATTTCCTGTGGCTGCTGTAACAAACTAGCACAAACTGGATGGCTTAAGTGACAACAGAATTTAATTCTCTCATAGTTCTAGAGGCTAGAGGTCCAAAATCAAGCAGTGCTAAAGCTCCCTTCTTGGGGCTCTAGTGGAGAATCTGTTCTTTGCTCATTCCAGTTTTTGGTGACTAGAAGCATTCCTTGGCTTGTGTCCACATCACTCCATGGCCACATTGCCTGCCTCCTCCTCTTCTGTGTGTCTTCTCTGTACTTTCCCTTATAAGGACACTTGTCACTGGATTTTGAGGCTACCTGGATAATTTAGGATGACCTGATCTCAAGATTCTTAATTACATCTGCAAAGACCCTTTTTCCAAATAGGGTAATATTTACAGGTTCTGGGGATTAGGATGTGAACATATCTTTTTGGGGGCTACTATTCAACCTACTACAACACGGTTCCAAAAATTTTTGCTAAAGACTTCAGTAAGGCTATTTCATGTTTATCTGTAATAAAACATTGTTTATTTTAAAAGTAAAAGGTTTGGTTATAAGGAGACATCTACTTGATTTGGCTATATATATAAAACCAGAAGTCTCTCAACTGCTTACCAGGTAACTACTGCCACTCTTGGTTTGGATAAAAGAATTAATCATTATGTCTTCTATACATCACATACCCTGAATGACAGGCTTTTCTAAATGGTTACTTTTATTTTTCCACTTACCTACTCACTACTTACCAGTTCCCACCCTCCCTTTCCAAAGCACCTTATTTCATGATTTTGATTTAAGGATGCCTCTATAAGAAGTCCCAGTTATTTGTAGAAACAAAAACTGAAGGACAGATTAGTTCAGGCAATATGTAAACAGATTAGAGGTTTAAAATCTGGTGCTCAACCCAACCTAGTCACTTCTGATTCTATATGTTACAAGAGTATCTTGTATTGATTTACTCATTATAACTGATTCCAACATGGGAAGTAATAGGTCACTCCATATGCAGTAGTCTCAAGAGGACTGCTTTTGTTTTTATACTGAGCCTCCATGACAAGTTAATGAATAATAATGAAAAGATCTCTTTTGTAATAGTCTTGTTTGAGTAGTTCAGAGTGTTTCAAAGACATAATATATACCAATCCAATGAAACACATGATAGCACATTCTCCCTCCTTTTATAGACAGAAAAAGAAAACATAGCACAAAGTCAATTTTGGGAAGATGTAAAACCAAAAGCAGAAGACAGGTACCCTAATTTTCAATCCAACTCAATAATTCTAATTCACTGGCATATGGAATTCTGTACTTGGCGTCAAAACACATGCCAATCAGTTAGAAAAAGACTAGCAAAAAGTCTATCAAAAAGACAAAGAATTTCTGTAAAAAGGAACATGTCAGACAAATGCCCCTACAGCTATGCTGTCCAGTATGAATAAAAGAATGTAAAGTCACTCATTAGTACATGTTGAAATGATAATATTTTGGATTATGTTGGGTTAAATAAAATATATTATGAAAATTAATTTCACCTGTTTTTCATTTTTTTAATGTGGCACTAGAAAATCTTAAATTATGTGTGTGACTCACATTGTTTCTATTGGACAGCACTGCTATAGAGAAAGTTATGAAATACAATAGCTACCTTACATGGTAGATACTTTATTTGGTTAGCAAATACTCATTCAACACCTATTATTACCAGGCTTTATGCTAAGTGCTGAGACCTTAAGAGCGAAGAAAGAGAATGGTCCCTGCCATCACTATGTGCATTATCTACTGCACATTTCGCACACATTATCTCATCTGCGATCACGCGTAAGAATAATTAGAATACTTTACCATTTGGGGGAGCAAATGCAAATACTTGACTCAGAAATTACAAACTATAAATCAATACATTCATACTAATGGCCACCTATTTTTGTGACACATTATTTATATTACTATGCTATGTAATATTTATCTGGAAGCCTAATACTATCACACTGCCTATAGCTTCTCCTTGTGTTTTGCTGCTTTCCTCTACCTAGTCTGCTCCCTCTTCACGGCTCACCACCACAAAAGTGTCTCTTCAATTAGTAACCTGCCTGCTATTTACATTATAACAGCACTATTTTTACTCTCAAGGATCTCCAGAGTAGGGCAGAGGTTGAAAACAGTAAGAGTACATAATATTAAGGGGCCAGCTCCAGTTTTTTGGACCAAAGACTAAGTTTTGAAGTTTCTTTTGGGCTTAAACAAACTAGGATGATTACTGAGCAAGATTTTGCTTCATAATTCAACACACAAATTTATTTGAAAGCTAAAACAACTCATCAGTTCTGTCCTGTTGAGACCTTCACATAACGAAAGATTCCCAAATAGGACCTCTAAAACAAATTTACAAGTAGTAATTCTCTAGCAATTGACTTTTAAAATAAAAATAGATAACATTAATAGGCAAGATTATATAATGGTTTTAAGGCTTATGGCATAGCTTTCAGAAAAATGTCACCAATAAAAATAATTCTTCAGGTGTTATTGGCAGTGACATAAAGAGCAATATGAGCAAAAACTACTGTATCAAAATGTGCTGGGCCAGCCCGGTGGCGCACTGGAGAGTGCGCCGCTTGGGAGCGCGGCGGCGCTCCCGCCGAGAGTTTGGATCCCATATGGAGACCGGTTCCCGCTCACTGGCTGAGCGCGGTGCGGGCGCAACACCGAGGGTTGCGATCCCGTTACCAGTCAATAAAAAAGAGACAAAAAGGAAAAAAAAAATGTGCTAATTTTTTCTACTTTATTACAGAAAGTATCACTAACATATGACAGCTATTGAGAAACAAATGAAATATCCAACTTTTAAAAATGTTTTAAAAAATTTTTTTATTGAATCATAATTGATTATACATATTTTGGGGATTCACTGTTGACATATGTTGATCAAAGCAACATTATGAGTATATATATTGTTACAAACTGTACTTATTCTTTATGCCCCTTGTCCAATCTCTTCCCATCCTTCTCTTCCTCCCCCTTCCCACCACTGATAACCCTAGATTTCTCTCCCTCTGAAAGAATAATGGTTACTCTGTTGATTTGTTGCCTAGATGCTCTATCCAATGCTGAGAAGTGTTCAGGTCCCCCAATATTATCAGAGAGCAGATGCTTCTTCTGTCACTCGACACCCCAAATGATTTCACTTTTTTGGTTGAAATCGACCACAATTTGAAATACAGATGTGTTTACTAAAGGAATATTTATTATCCCTTAGTCTTTAGTTGTGTAGGTATCATTGTGCACATGTTGTTTAGATGTTATGCATTTTCTGTCAGCCAAAGAACTGACATCTTATGACTTAAAAAAAGAGAATAAAAAATAATAATTATTCCTGGTTGGAAAAAAAAATTGCCTGAGTAAGGAAAATTTAGTTATTTTCTATAAGTAATCAGATTAATATTTTGCTAAACAGGAATTAAACTAACGCTCTTAAGCTGAAATACTCTGTACACGTCCTTTCCATCATTAAACTACTACTTTGCTATGATGTGCTAGTTTGCCAAATACAACGCAATATGCAATCAAATATAAATTTAGAAATTCAACTTTACTTTGGCTTTCAGCCCAAGACGGCCCAATTTTTATCTGGGCCTCAATGATAAAAAAACAATAAAAGAACATAAGCTTAGTCAGTATCAAACCAGTCTGCATTTGACAATCAATTGTCACTGTTAGTAGCATCCAAAAAACCAATTCTCTAAGATATCCTATATAATCTGAGTGGAGAGGATATAATTGAGTGATTTAGATGTAAATGCAACAAAATTTATCTCCAGCTTACTCTATGCCCAGCACTTGACTAGGGACTTTTACATGTTATCACAAATATTTTGCCTTTTTCTCCCTTTTGGAAATTTCAGAAAATTACATTTCTCAATCCTCAATGCCCTCCAGATTAAAAAAAGAGAAAAAGAAAAAAAAGGCAGGGCGAGGGAGAAATGATTAGAACCCAAAGAATTTCAGTGATAAATCTAATTGTTTAAAATAAGAAGCTGTCATAATATACAAGAGATTCTTTCAAATGTTAAAAAAAGTTTACCTCAAATTAACCATATTTAATTCCATCTAACAACTCCATAACAAATAGTACCTTTCAATCTGATCCCATTAAAGAGAGGTGACCCCAAGTGTCTTATATTCACAATTGCAAAAATATTGCTTATGACTTCACCTATGTTCAAATTTGGAAAGTGCATTTACTTTCCACTAAGATGCTCATCTTAGTGCCTCTCATATGTTAGGTAGAAAATAATATGATTTAGTCAAGGAGAAAGGCACCAAAAATTTAACAAAGCACCACCATTATTTAAAAAATATATTCCAACACTGGTTGGTTGGCAGAAAAATGGACAGTCCTTTAATGATCAACAGAGGAACTCCCCGGATGAGACAATATTTCAAGCAGCTACTCAGATAGTAACTATCCGGTTATATTTCAACTCCTGAAATAAAGTTGCAATTTTAGAAATTAATCTTACTGGAGTCTTCCCTGAAGCCTGAGATATTTAAAAAATACACTAACGTTAGTTGCCAAATGTAATTTTTTCCTCAGAAAGACACCATGCAATGATATTAAAATATTTTCCATGGACACATGAAAACTTAACTTCAGTTATACTGTATACAAAAAAGTTATACTGTATATTTAAAAAGTGGGTTTTTTTGTTTTGCATTTGTTTTATTAAGTCCCAAGACATCATTCTAAATCCTTACTATGGAACTGCATGTAGCAAGGAAAGAACACTTGAAAATAAGATCATCGCCATTTACTAAATAGAATCATTTACATTTTAATTCAACTCAGACAGTTCAGTGTTAAAGAAGAATAAACATAAACAGGCAAATATAATGTCCTTAATTATAAACAGAAGTGGTAAGATACGCTTTAAACTGGTTAATGGCAAAACTGAAAATAAAACTTAGGCATATCGTCAGACTTCATACAACCAAATGGCTCAACGAATCTAGGTTAAAATAAGAAAACAAACAAACAATAAAAAGACAGCCATGTTCTTACAGAAAATGTACTGTGCAATGGAAAGGAAAACTCACAAACACTTCAAGGCAACCGATCAAGGGAAAGGATTGCTTTATGCCTCTACTGTTTACTAACATTTAAAACTAGCATTTCCAGCCGGCACTGAGGTTTGAAAATTGCCCTTAACGTCGTCCTTTCCAACATCGACCTAAAAGAGAACATTCTGCAATATTTCGAATAGTAAATATTAAACAGAATAAAGCGTCTTTCGTACATTTCAAACCTCCAAGGGCCAATGGGAAAAAATTAAACCTTTCTCTCTCCCATATACAGCCTTATCCACTCTTCCCTGTTTTATTTACTGCCCTTGTCGCGGGGTTAATGAACCCTAAACTTCTTTTTCTTCCCATTAATGGAAAAGGGGAAAAAAGAGAAACGGCAGAATGGAACTCAGATGACTGGAAAAATTGGAAATTAAAAGTAGTGGCATTACTTCCCGGGCGAGGGCTGGGAACACCCTGAAGGTTTAGCATGGAGACAATCCCGGAAGACCCCTATTAACGCATATTTTATGCCAAGACTACAACATTTTTTCGTGTAATTTCTGCTTTTAAAGGGGATGATAGCTCCCGCGGATAAACCTCCCCTGGTACCTGGCTCCCCTTCCCTAGGGCCCCAGGCAGCAAGGGTTGGGGGGCGAAATCCCCAGCTCCGAATTTGCAGCGAGGCCCGGAAATCGGTCCAGTAAGAGCCGATTTCACCCGTCAGGAATGCGCTCCGCCCCCGCCGCCTCCCCACCGCAGCCGCCTGGAGGTCTCGCCCGCTTCAGGGGCCCCTGGAGTGCTCGAAGGGAGCGCCGCCTCCTCCCGTCACAATATTGCCGGGACCGGCGCCGGCTCCACAAATACCCGGGCCAGGAGGACGGCGCCCGGGGCGGATCCCACGCTGCGCCCCCGCCAGCGCGGCCCAGGGGGCGCCCGACAGGGCAGGGGACCGGGAACCAGCTCGAGACCTAAACCCCCCAGCCCCACCGGCAGTCCCCAGCCCCGACCCCGCGCTGGGCACGGCCAGCCGGCGCCTTACCCGCGGGACTTCCGAATCCATTTCCGTCCCGGGGAGGGGCGCGAGGGCAGCGGCCGGGCCAGAGCGCCTCAGGTCAGAAACGGGAGCCGCCCCTACCCTCCAGCTCCCGGGCGCAACCTCCTCCGGTGCCCGCCGGTATCTAACTCCTCAGAGCGACGGCGGCGGCGGCGGCGCAGGGCTGCAGGAGAGCAGGCCCATCGCCCGACAGCGGCGACAGAAACTGGAGGAAGTACGGGGGAGGGTCCCTCCGACTCGCGGAGGCGCCTCTCAGCTGGGGCGGGGGAAAAGGAGGGGAGGGGTCCCAACGGCTGCTTTTCCGAACTCCTCCGCAGTTCCGGCTAGACGGCTGCTCCCGGGAACCAGCACCGCAACTGCCATTCTCCCCCGCCCTCAGCCCCCGCTTTCCCCGCCTCCTCCTGCTCCCCGCCCCGGGCCACCGGCCCCGCCCCGCCGCACGCGTGCTGTGCGTCATGGCGTCACGCCCACGGGGCTCGCCGCGGGCGGCTCTGGGACGCGATCGTTCGCTCGCGCACGTCCTCCCGGCGCCCGCGCAGGAGCGCCCACGGTGCCGGTGCCCCGGGCGGGGCCGTCAGCTGCCCCTCCCTCCCGCAGGACTTGGCCCGAAGCGGGCTGGGCTGTGGGGCAGGTGTCTCCCCGCCCAGAGAGCGTGGCCTAGGACAGGTCAGGGTGGCTGCAGCTGCACCGAGGAGAAGGGGATGCCACCTTCGGGACCCCGGCTCTTGGCATTTCGCACGGCCTTATTCTTCATTCCTTTGTGTTCTCAGGGCTCACCTGCTTGATTGGCAGTCCCAGGGAGAGTAGGGCCGGGATATTGCAGCTCTTGTCCCTCTCGGCGAGGGAATGTGCTGTCCGGAGAGCTGCAGCACCCTGTACGTCTTGTAGTTATATGGACCTCAAGTCTTCGCACAGTAATACCCTTTGTGAGGGTTTGGTGAATATCTTCCGCTCACCTCTTTTATTTCATTTTTTGGTATTTCACAAAGTCTTTTACGTCTTCAAAATTCATATTTCAGTCCTTATTGATAATATATTCTGACTTACTTTAATCCAGCTTTATCTGTTCCATCCCTTTATATCTTTTAAAGTAGGTATACCCCCTTTGATTTTTACCCTACGCAGACTTGGTATAAATTATTCTTAGTTGAATAAACAAATTCAGTCGGGGTCTGGTCCATTACCTCCTAGTTTATTTCTCTTAAAGATTTAGATCATTCTTCCTTGGAATACTGAGAAACGAATGTGATAGATGCTGGACAGAATTCCTTTCGCCATCTGTTACTTAACTAAATATATCACCCTTTCAATCCTTGTTTTAGTGTGTCTAATTTAAATTAGAAACAAAACAAGGAGCCATGATCTTTCAGACTGTACTTGGTATCTTTGGTAACCCAGTAAATGTTTACCAATTAGAAAACCAAACAAGCTAGGCAGTTTAGGTCTAAGTATCTTTGACCATGAATCTTGAAGTAACTATGGGTATGCTTATTTTCATTTATTGGAAAATTTAAAGCTATTGTATATACCTTTAAATGCCAATCTATGGGCTATTTTAAGCTTTAAGATAGTACAAGAATGGTAAATTAAATGAATTTATGGAACAATACCCGTACATAATATAATCCATCTTGAAAATATATCAACGTGTTAACATTGCAGCACAGATGGGGCACTGGCTTGGAAGTTTTGAGTAAAGAAGTTGTGCAGAATGAGAATGGCCTTGTACTTTGTACAGTTATATTTTCCATAGATGCATTTTTCTGCTTCCTGAAAATTAGAGGGATTTTCTACTCTTTACTAGGCTAAAATAAATATATTAAGAAAAAATACCTATTGAACATCTCCACCTGGATCCTCACAGACACCTTGAACACCCTGTCCAAGATGGAATTTATGTTTCCTTTAAAGTGTGCTTCTTATTCACCCAGGCCCAAGTCAGAAATCTAGGATTCTTCCCAGGCATCCTCCTTTCTGTCACTTGCAATTCATAACTAACCACCAATTCCTGTTTATTATACCCCCTAAATATCCCTGTGCTCTCTCTTCTATTTCCTCTTCTACCTTTATGACAGTGTTTCAACTTTGGCTGCCTATTAGAATCCTACTGGGACCTTTAAAAAATTTCTGATGCTGTGCTGCACCCAGCAATTAAATCAATCTCTGAGAGTGGTGCTTAGGCATCAGTTGTTTTTAAAACTCCACTGGTGTTTCCAATGCACGGCTAAGGTTGAAAACTGCTGCTAGGGTCTTCTCATTTCTCACTGTATTACGGCAAAAGCCTAATTGGCCCCTGCTGCCTTAATTTTTGGCAGCCTTCCTCCTACTCTCTTCTAATTCATTCAACATTGGATTCAATAAATATTTGAGAGCCTACTACGTTGAAGGAGGGAGGTGTGTTTGCTGTTATAGGCACTGAGAATAAGCAATGAAAAGAATGCTGTGTATCTGCTCTCATGGAGCTTACATTGGGGAAAACAAAGAAAACGATGTAGGTTTACCAGAGTAACAATAGAAACTAGGGAGGCTGTTACTTTAGTTTGGTCTCTCAAAGTAAATTCAACTCCTCTGATATTTAAGCTGGGTTCTACAAGACAAGAAAGAGGCAAACAAGTTAAGATGTAGGGAAGGTAGAGGGAACAGCAGGTGCAAAGGTCCTAGCAAAAAGAACTTGTCAAGTTCAAGGCAACTAGAGGTTGAAACATAGTGCGTAAGAGAGAGGGGAGTATAACATGGAGGTTAGAGAGGTAGGAGGGAGCCAGATTAAGACCATTTAGGTCATGGTAAGGAGAATTCCTAGTGATTGGTATGGTGTGTAATGAGACAATAGATTTTTAAGCAATTACATTTGATTTACTTTGAAAAGGATCACACTGGCTGCTGTGTGGATCAGATTGTGGCACAGCAAGAGTAGAAGTAGGGAGGCCAGTTAGGAGGCTATTGCAAGAACCCACTAAAGAAATCATAATTCTTTGAATGAAGGTGAAGACTGTGGAGACAGAAATGAATGGTTTGGATTAGTTTTAGAGATCTAAACAGTAAGACTTGCATGGATACAGGGAATGGAGTAAAAGTGGGAAGCAAGAGAAAGAACAATGGGGTTACAGTAATAGCTACTCTTTGTTGAGTACAAACTAAATGACGCACTGTTCTAAGCACTTTTTAAGTAGTAAGCCACTTAATTATCATGAGTGCCCCAAGTTAAGTACTGTTATTATCTCATTAATAAATTAGGACCTAGGCTCCAGAGGTTAAGTAATCTGCTCAAAGTTACATAGCTAGTAAGTGGTAGGGCTGGGATTTGGACCATCCAGGCAGTCTGGTTCCAGAGCTCATATGCTTCTCTCCCCCCACCCTAGCCACCTCTGTTAGTGTCACAGTATATGTGAAAATTTCTTTGGCTAAAAACTAAGCTGCTTGTGTATCCCAAATCCTCCCTCCTTTTTCCCTTCTGCAGGGAAAATGAAAAGTAAATGGTCAGGATCCCCCAGATGTTCAGAATCTTGTTGAGCATTTGATGTCAATATGTAACTATGCACGTGTGCACAGGTGTCTCTTGGTTGTTTGATGTAGTTGTGTATGTGCACCTGGGTGTCTTGGTTTATTGGACTTAAGTATAAAGGACGAGTGGCTCTGATCCATAGTGCCCTCGGGATGCTCTGGGAGGCTACTAGGGTGGCTGCTACTAGCTACCTGAGTTTGCATCTGAATAAAGCCTGTTAATTTTTACTCACAGCTCCCAGGATCTTTTCCTACCAAGCCTGTGGACCTGCGGGTGAGGGGTTTGTGACCCAGTTTGTACAACAGGTTTATAGGGTCTGTGAGCCGTAGCCCTAGCAATACACCTTTCTCTCCCTCTCTCTCTCTCACTTCTTTCACACACACATTTAACTTTCTTTGTGGGTGCTACCTAATTTGTAGGTGCTACTCTGCCTAGGATGCCTCTTCCCTTCTCTGTCTCAGTTTATCAACCTTCACTGGTTCTTACAGGCTAAGTTAAGCCCATCTTCTCTGGCTCCACAGCCACCCTGTTCTTGCTTCTGTACCTTTCTGTATAAACCACTGCATTATTATTTGTAGGTCTTTCCCACTAAACCTTGAAGTCTGGGAGCTTAATGCCTGACACAAAAGGGAGAGAAGAAGGAAGCAAGCAAAGATGTCTAGCTATGCCTTCCCTAGGGTTTGAGAGATGCAAATATGGTAATGCCTTGTCCCTACCCTCAAGCAGTTCATAGAAAATCACTCTAATACATAGGGCCAACAGTGTGATATAAACAACATATTATAGAAGCACTGGTGGTAGGGTGCCATTAATTCTGCCTGAAGACATTGGAGGCAAGAAGCGTCATGTTGTTTCACTGGGGGTGGGGTGGGGAATGCAACTAGGATTGGGAGATTGGGGGCTTTATTCTCCACCATCATTTAACGTGGCTTGGAGAGGCAGTTTTGGGCCTTGTTCAGGAAGACTTGCGAGATTCTCAATTGATAGAATTGATCACTGGAATGTGCTACTTCTTGACCTCTCATCCTTATTTGTCCTTGTATGACTAAATATACTGGTTTCCAAATTGGTTCAATTCTGTTCCCAGCAGGGTCATAGAAATTTATTATACAGTTGCCTCCACTTTCTCATCTATAAGGTTTCAGAGCTTCAGTTCTAGCTGTGGGCCCCTGGGAAAGTGTCTGAGCTTGTGACCCACGATACTGGGACCAGTGCATAGGGTTGTGTCCTGTGTTGCTAGAGGGAGTGCCATGGACTTAGACTATACTGTGCCCACTGCGCTGTGGCTATGCATCACAGTGACCCTGCTCAACCTGCCCAAATATAAAATGGGGGTAAAGATAGTACCTATCACATTAGATTGTTCTCAGGACTAAATGAGTAAATGTAGATAAGGTGCTTAGGCTTGGCACACAGTAAATCTTTAACAAATGTTAACTACTTTTACTAGGCAATGGGAAGCTCGCTAGAGTAGGGGTTATTCCATGTGGAATTTTAAAATAGGGTCATCTGTGTCCCTGTTGGGGTGATTCTTCTAATTGTTAGGATTATATAAGGCACCTGGGGAGGAGGGGCCTTTTCTCTTCCAAATTGAGAACCTTGATGGAAAAGTCCTTCAGGTGGCTGAAAACTGAGCTTCTCTGATCATCCACCTATCCTTCCCAGCCCTACCCCATCTCCCAGTCCCACCTCCCACAGTGGAGAACCAGCCCTACATTATCCAAGGTGCTCTTTCTTGTGGGAAGGTTAGGCTCCCTGAAGGGCTATTTGAGCAGCCTTGGGGGTGGTATTTCTCAAAGTGTAAGCTAGAAATATCACCAGAATCACCTGGAATGCATGTTAAACTAGATAATTATCCGTAGGCTGGGATCCTGGAATCTAGTTTTTAATAAGCTCTCCAGGTAACTCATATGACATGTTTGAGAAACTATTTAACATCTTCAGCCATTATGATAATATTCCCAATTTCAAGGAGTTTTCTTCCACTGGATCTCTCGTCGGGCCCTTCGTTGGGCCCTTCGACAGAGTGCTGGAAGGAAGAAAGCTGTTTCTTTTAATGGGACCCATGCAATAACCTACAACCTGATTTATTACCCCTCCCACCCATTCTCCAGACATCTCCCCTAACCTTTTCTTGGTGGAGACTGGATTCTCAGGCCACCACTCCCAATTGCTTACTCCAGCCTTTCTTGATTACCTTCCCTGTGGCTTACTCACAGCAAACCCACACCATCCTAGTGACCTGGGCCAGAAGGCTCTAGAGTCTTTTCTACAACTAGAGCTGGTTTGACTCATTTCATGCTGGGCAGAACATTTGGCTCACTAAGTCCACGGTGGTGGATTGCATCAGGAGCAGGACATCAGTGGGTGATGAGCAATGACCTAGAGTGACCATATGTCCAGTTTGTTCAGGAAAGTCTTGGCTTATGCCTGTGTAGGGACTTAATTATTAATAGTACCCCTGTTCACTCTCAAAGTG
Source organism: Galeopterus variegatus (assembly GCF_000696425.1). Taxonomy (NCBI): domain Eukaryota; kingdom Metazoa; phylum Chordata; class Mammalia; order Dermoptera; family Cynocephalidae; genus Galeopterus; species Galeopterus variegatus. Next base: position 341,350 of record NW_007727214.1, read on the forward strand.
TCCTGGGTCAGACAATCAATTACATGGTCATCCTGGTAAGGAGTCTCATGTCAAGGCCAACTGTTGCAATGTTTTAGCCCCTGAATTTTGCTTAAACCAGCCCCTTCCTGGTGTTTCCAGCACCCAGTCCCCTGCCATGGATACTTCCTCCCCTCAGATTTCCTTAATGAATTCACTTTGGTATGACAGTTTGGGCCTACATTAAAGGATTTATAGGAAAGAGCCATGAAACTTGTTGCTATATTTACTGTCTCTGACAATATCTGGAAACTACCAGTATTTTTCTTTGGTTTTAGCACCTGGTGTGGTTGTTTCTCCTGTTTATTATCCCGATTTGTTTTTGTCTTCTGGATACCTAATTGTGGAACTGACGGTATTTCCCTTGGCTGTGAGAAAACTTAAAGCCATATATGTGGTCTCCTTCCGGCCTGTGTATAAGATTTAAAAGGATGTACTTTATAAACTTAACCCACTCCTAGCTTAAATCCTCTGTTCCCATTTCGTCACTAACTTTGGATTGAATTTTTCTGGTGCTATATTATAAGTATTTGTAACTCATCTTTTATCATTTTTGAAACAAGGCAGATATAAAAAAAAAAGTATATGCACACATGCCCACAAACAGGTACAGATTTACTACTTATATAAATGAAAGGGATTATATTTAATTGTATACAAAGAATAATCTCACAAAATATAATCTTAAATGAATAGCGCTTTAAATAATGCTGGCTTTAACATTCTTCAACTACATTATTGTTTAGAGAGTGGAAAGATTCCAGACACAAGCAAACAAACAAGAGATTAGATTAATTTTCAAACTGGAACATTTTTAGATATGATCCAGAACCTTGATACCAAATAATGTAATGCAGAGCACTAACTACTGGAACTGCATAGCCTAATTCAGAGGTGTTTACATTCACTGTGAAATCCTCCACTGTTGGAGATGAAGAAAGGGAGAAGAAGAGGGATGGTTGTGGGGCTCAGATTTGGGAACGCACAGTCCAGATGATAATGATGACTCAGGAGGAGGAGTCTTTGCCAGAAACATGCAGCCTGGAACAGTCTCCAGGCAACTGTTTTTTTTGCTGTCCTTGATAACGTTGTGGGGGATCTGGGCACCTTGTGGTTTTCAGCTAATGTAAAGCTGAATAAAGAGATTCAGTATAATCAAACTACTCAGAATACGTATCGCAACCAGTTTATTTTGGAGGACACACTGATTTTACAAGACTCAAAGATAGATATTCCATGGATGGTTTATTGAGTTACTTTAGGGATAAAATGAGTATCTAGTTAAATATGCTTCAGAAAACTGTTAACCTAAAATTATTGAGATCATGCTGTATATGATGATTCATGCTCTTTTTCAGCATGAATATACCTATTATTTTATTTTCCTTAGGATGGAATTATTTTTTTTTAATACAAACACTTTCAGAGAATACAGTAACAAACCCGTGTAGACCCTGTAAGATCAAATCTTAACTTTTCTCATATTTGGATTATTTTTTAAAGCAAAAGAGATGAGATGTTATAAATACAGTTGAAGCCTACTTTGCATCTTCCTCTAGCCTCATATCCTTCCTCCCCGAGATAACTGTTATCCTGAAAGTTTTACCTACCCAGTTCACATTTTTATATTTTTACTGCATAAGGACATATTCATAAATAACATATTCTATCATTTTATGTTTTAAACATAGTTTTGTTTTTTGGGGTTTTTTTTATTATGCTTTTGGTGTCATATCTCAGAACTCTTTGCCCAACCAAAGTCACGAAGATTCTCTCTGATGTTTTCACTTATGAGTTTTATGGTTTCAGCTCTTACTATCTACGATCCATTTTTCTTTAATTTTTTTTTTCTTGGTGGCTGGCTGGTACAGGAACCTGAACACTTGACCTTGGTGTTAATAAACACAGTTTTACTAAACAAAATTTTTACATAAATGATTTTGTACTGAATGTATCATTCTACCACCTTTTTTTTTTTCCCCCTTTTTGTCTTTTTTTGTGACTGGTAACGGGATCGCAACCCTCGGTGTCGCGCCCGTACCGCGACCGGCAATGGGATCGCAACCCTCGGTGTCACGCCCGCACCGCACTCAACCAGTGAGCAGACCGGTCTCTATATGGGATCCGAACCCTCGGCGGGAGCGCCGCACTCTACCGAGTGCGCCACCGGGCCGGCCCTCTGCCACCTTTTTAAAAACAAACAAACAAAACCAAAAAAACCAACATTGTGGGCCGAGCCCATGGAGCACTCAGGAGAGTGCAGCGCTGGGAGCGCAGCAGCACTCCCGCCGCGGGTTCAGATCCTATATAGGGATGACCGGTGCGCTCACAGCGCTCACTGGCTGAGCGTGGTGCGGCCGGTCTCAAAAAGGACAAAAAAACAAACAAAAAAAAACCAACATTGTTTCCAACATCTACCCATGTTGATATAGGGATGTCTAGTTCATTCATTTTAACTACTATATAAATGAGCATTCTTACACATGTCTCTCTTTATACATGCAGGAGAGTTTCCCTATGGTATATACCAAGAAGCAGAATTGCTGAAGAAACCCTTTTAAAAGTTGAAAAATACTATATCCCCCTCCCCCGTGATTGTACTCTTAGGTATTAGATTCACTAGGTGAAAAAATGATGTGTGCATTTGGATTTTCAGAGCTCTTCCAGCAAAGGGTCTAAAATAATTAATACAAGGAGGTGAATGCCCAAACACCAAGGTCCTTTAGGCCTATTTTTATAATGAGGGTAATAAAAGTACCTTCTTCATAGTGTTTCTGTGAGGATTAGATGAAGTAATAAATATAAAACATTTATCACAGTGCCTGGCACTTAGTAATAGCTCAGTAAATATTAGCTATTATGAATAGTGTTATTTTAAGATGAGTAAATATTGGATTCAACGGCTTTTATTTGAAGGTAGTGTATCATAGAAACTTTTTAAGGAAGAAAGAAAACAATTCCTCCCTGTAATATCATTTGAAAGTTTTATCTCTATGTTTTCCTTTTCCTCTCAAATTGTGTTTAATATTTTTGGCAGAATCTCAGCACTTAGGCAGTGAGGAGATACGAGGCTTTTAAGCAGGGTGAAAACAGCAGAGAAAGACAATTGAGTAGAAAGTAACCCCTGCTGGAGCTGGACAGCCTGTTTTTACAGGATGACCATCGTTCACCCTTCTTTTCTGCCATCTGTTCTGTTCAATGGAATTGTCATGTTAGCTCCATGTATGCTAGCCAGGAAACTCATCAGCAATTACCAAAAGTAATTCTGTTTCTAACATGGTTCCAATTTTAAAAAATCCCATCTACCTTTGCCAGGGGAATCCCATTAGAAATGTATTAGGGGAAGATGTATTTAAACAGTTGTTATTTCCTAGCAAATGTCAGAACCCCAAATAGCTAATTGAAAGTTTATGTGATACAAAAAGATAGGCGGAAGATGACATGTAACACCTTGAAGGCATCAACTGATATTTAGGGCTAGAGGGGAAAATTTAGGACCCGTTTTAACTTGTTGAAGTTCATACTTGGGAGTTGTCAAAAAACATCACAAGTTTGGAGTTAAAATGACTGTGCCAAGGCAGCATTAATCAATGATCAAAGAGAATAAGATTTTAAAATAGTTGGATAACTCAGCAAGGGAGAAAAATATCTGAAGTCTCAAGGCCAGAGATCTGTATTCAATTTTAAATTGTTTCTAGGAGTTTAATATCCTGTGATAAAAGCAAAACTTTGTACAATGTATCCCAAGGACATAAGGGGGAAACTGAACAATTACTACAGAGCTGTGATTTTGAGACCACTTTGTTCAAATAAAAATTCCCACACAGTAAAGTTGCTAGTATAACTTATTTTTTTTTACCAAGAAGAGGAGGATGCCCAATCTAGATTTTGTATAACGTTAGTTCCATGTATCACATGAGCTCTTTTAATTATCTTCTCTCTGTTTCAGTGCTGAATAGAAGAGAAATAATTTAGTAGCAAGCATTGGGGATTTAGAAACAATACTTGAGACTGTCTATTTTCAGAAGTACAAATCTCAGTACAATCAAATTCAAGGATTTGGATGGCTAAAGTAGATAATCAATCACAAAGAAGTATTTCTTTTGTGTCCACCTTAATATTTTACTGATTTATAGACCCAACAGGAAAACAAATGTGGAATTTTTCTTTTCCTTTAAAATGACCAATACAGGGCCGGCCCCGCACTGTAGCAGTGCGCTGCTTGGGAGTGTGGCGGCGCTCCCGCCGAGGGTTCGGATCCCACATACAGACTGGCCGCTCACTGGCTGAGCGAGGGGCGGGCGCAACACTGTAGTGCGCCGCTTGGGAAGCGCGGTGGCGCTCCCGCCGAGGGTTCGGATCCCACATGCAGACCAGTTCCCGCTCACTGGCTGAGCGAGGTGCAGGCGCAACACCGAGGGTTGCGATCCCGTTGCCAGTCCCGGTCCAGTATGGGAGCGACACTGAGGGTTGCGATCCGTTGCTGGACACGAAAAAAGACAAAAAGGAAAATAAATAAATAAATAAATAAAATGACCAATACATTCCCTTGAAATATTAAATTTTGAAGATGGGGAATCTGGAGGAGAGTGGAAGTTTCTTTCATTCTCTTCTCCCTCCAATACCTGCTTCCACTTCACCCGCATCTGTCAATGAGTCACTGTTTTTTTTTTTTTTTTTTTTTTTCCATGTCCGGCAACGGATCACAACCCTCAGTGTTGCCCCCGTACCGGACCAGGACCGGCAACGGGATTGCAACCCTCGGTGTTGCCCCCGCGCCTCGCTCAGCCAGTGAGCAGGAACCGGTCTGTATGTGGGATCCGAACCCTCGGCGGGAGCGCCTCCGCGCTTCCCAAGTGGCGCACTAGCGCAGTGCGCCACCAGGCCGGCCAAGTCACTGTTTTCTCTTAGGCTTCTGATGTACCTTTGCATTGATTTTTCACAAATTGAGAATTTCCAAACTGAGAAACCTAAATATATGAGTCTATGTGTTTGCAGCAAGAAAATTCAAGACAAACAGAACCTCTTAAGATATTTCAACAAGAGGTGACAGAAAAATTAATTCAAAGGATTCATTTTTTAATAGAAAATACTAAAAGGGGAAATACACTTAATACTGAATGAAGGCAGAGAACTTAAAAGCCTCAAGGGGCTTAGAAGGGGATTTGACTTTTGGATTTTCCAAAGAGGCAAACACACAGTAATTCTGGACCTGCCTGTATGGTGCCTGCTAATTTGTCCCTTTGTTTGATCTGGCCAGTCCCATGGTCTCTGACCTTGGTCAGATTGTTTTATCTCTATGCCCTTTCAGTAAACTGATCTCTGGGCAATGTGTTTGAACTTTGTCAATACCCAGGAATTTGGTTCTAGTTCTCTGCCCTCCGCAACTCCAAACCACCAGCCCACCCCCTTCCCCTGGGTCCTCAAGCCCAGTCTGTATTACAGATCTTGGCCCCATCACACAACACAGAAAATTGAACACGACTAATTGGAAGATTTTCTAGTCATTTTTATCAACCCCAATATTGCAAAAAATATCTGTGGATGTTTATGGATGAGATATATAATTGTGTGTGAACATTATTATACACACACATTCACATATTTATATACATTTATCCAAACACAAAAATCTGAATAGCTTATAATTTTAATAGATATAACATATGTCAAACATGTCCTTAACTTGGTTCCTTCCATCTCTCCTTCCTTTTTTATTCATTTACTTAACACACTAGGCTACAAGAGAAAAACCAGACACAGTCCCTGTCTGAACACTCACAGAATTGAGTTGGACGCTTAGCCTGTTATAAATCTATATACAACAAAGCTATATGCTGTACTTGTGTTTTAAGCTCTTTGCCTAAAGCCCGCAGAAGCACCTGTAATGTCATAACCTGGCCAGTCTACCGCAGCTCTCAGTCTGGCTCCACCCTTGACCCCATTTCCAGCCTGGCCTCCATCGCCCTCGCACACGTGTGAGATTCTCTTACCCCCTTTCCATTCCGCTCTGCTGGTCATGCCGGTTCTCATCCATCTGCTTTTTCTGTTCTTGCTTCTGAACTTCAGAAAAGTGCTGATTCAATTCTCTTTAAATGCATATCACCTAACTGCAGATTAGCAACACCATTATTCATTTATTTTTGATTCCAGAGCACAGTTCCTAACATAACTATTCCCAGCATTTTCTACTCATCATCCTACATGCCTACACTTTCTTATTCATTTTGTTCAATAAATGATGGAGAATCAACAGTATGCCATACCCTGTGCTAGGCAGTGGATATTACAGCAGGGAAAAACAGTTCCCCTCTTGCCCTAACAGATCTTACAGGCTAGTGAGGGAAACAGAGGTAGCCCATCCCTTGCTTCCTGCTTTGCCGAGGACATCAGTAAAGGGGGAAGCACACAGCCTCATCTGCCCTTTCCCCACGCCATCTTTCTCTGCCTCCTCTTTAAGTCCCTCTATCTTTCCTCGTGTTTCAGAGGAAGAGTCAGTCTTATTTTCTTCGCAATGAACCTTTGAAGTTATTTCCTTCTTCCCTTTTCCAAGATTTTACTTCTTATGGTTCTCAATACTATTCAATAATATTTCAGTTTTACTCTGAAATAAGTGATATTTATCTTAAATCTTTTAAACAGTCTTCAAACACAAAACTCTACTTTGACTCTCTTTGGTAAAAGGACTGCTGAGTACATTTACTAATATCTTCAGATTCAGAATTGGCACTTTCTTTGAGTGCTATCTTACATTTTTTTCCTTTTGAAATTTGTGTTCTGTCCCAAAGTAGATTGACACTCTTGGATCTGATCTAAACATTCTGATGAACAGTTCCTCAGCAGATATGTCAACATTACTTCTTTTTAAATAATTTTATTTAGACTGTGTTCCAGGTACTTTCTATTTTGTTATGAAAAAGTCCCACACCTCTAGGTTTGGTTTTTCCATTTTAATTTTAGCCTAGCTAACCTGTAAAGAAAAACTATTTCCATTTTCTAGCCTACTAATTTTAAATTTGTAAGGAAGAGTGTTTCAGTATCTAGGAATTCTTATTAAAATGTCCTGTTAGATTTAGCAATTACTTCTTGTACACAACTTACTGCATTGATTCCTGAAAAGCTCTCTCCTATAGGTGATGTCATGCACGACCTTAACGTGGTCATAGCCTGGGAAATCCTGAGTGGATGGTCCTTCAGTTCCAGAGTCTTATTTTTCAGTAAGAGGGTGTTAGAAATTTCCCCTTAGGAAAACATCTGGTTCCTCTTTTGAAAACAATGCAAAAAGGGAATCCCACAAAACAAGTTTGGAAAGGCAATGAGATCATTGCTGATGGTTCTGCTTTCCTGTTGCTCTTTGATAGATCTTGGATGTGGTTGCCTCACTGATGTCATCACGGATGCAACCGGTGCCATCTTGGACGTGGTCACATCATCTAAGATATGACTGATATCATCATGGATGTGACTGGCACCATACTGAGTACAAAATGGCCACCAGTCTTTTACCCTACCTAGTTGTTTCTTCAAAGAAAAGCCTCTACCTCGTGATTTCCCAGACAAAGGACCCTTCCCCTCCCACCTAGAGGTACCTCCCATCTTGACTACCTCACCCCTACCCACCACACCCACATCAACAGTTGACCCGATCCCACACACCAGCACTCCCTCCCCATCCCCGCCTGCGTTTTTCACGCCCAGCAACCCATATAAGCATATGTACTCCTCCTGGCTGCCTGCCCTGCCATTTTGAGCACAGTCTGACAGGCTTTTCCTCCTTTAATAAAGCCTGAATGGAACCTGCCATTTTGACTCGTTTTCTTTCATTTTGGTGCTGAAACCCAGGAAAGGTCTTGGCCGGACCGTCAGCCAATCCCCTCTCTTGGGTTGATGGGCTCCCAGCCGCCCTTCCCGGACCTGCTGGACTGGGTGCCCTTGGGACTCTCTCACACTTCACCCTGCACACTTCACCACACCCACTTTTCACAGAAATTCTTGATTATGCTCCAGTACTCTGCCACTTTATTGGGGCATGACATTCTCTCGAAGTTCAGGGCAACTTTATCCTTATATGATCGGCCACCTTTCTTGCTGTTGTTGGCCCAAGCCCCCAGACCTGGACTCTATGGACTCCACCTTTCCCTTTTCCTCTAACCTGGTCAACCCAATTTTATGGGATACATCTTCACCCTCCATCGCCACTCATCACTCCCCCATCTGTGTTCTTTTAAAAGACTCTTCTCTTTTTCCTGATATACCTCAATACCCCATTGCTCTCAATCCTCTCATAGGGTTAAAGCCCATCATACATAAACTCCTTTCCTCCAACCTTTTGAGACCCACTCATTGACCATACAACATGCCTATCCTCCCAGTGAAGAAGTCCAATGGCTCATACCACTTGGTTCAGGACCTCCGAGCCATTAATGCAGCCATTTTACCCAAAACCCCTGTCGTTCCCAATCCCTACGCCCTCCTACCCACCATTCCTACTATGACTCATTTCTTTTCAGTCCTTGACCTCAAAGATGCTTTCTTTTCTATTCCCCTTCACTCCTCCTGCCAAGACTTATTCGCCTTCATGTGGACCAATCCAGACACACATTGATCCCAACAACTCACCTGGATGGTCCTGCTCCAAGGGTTTTGGGATAGCCCCCACTTCTTTGGCCAAGCCTTAGCTTGAGACTTATCTGAACTTCCACCTACCTCTAGCACTACACTACAATATGTAGATGACCTTTCCTATGTAGCCCCTCATATGAGGACTCACAGGCCCACACTATTGCTCTCCTTAATTTTCTGGCCTCCAGGGGATATTGAGCGTTCCCTGGCAAGGCCCAAATTTCCTCCCCTTCAGTCACCTATTTGGGAGTCCACCTTACTCCCAGCACCAGAGAGATAACGGTAGATTGCAAGAGTCTAATTTCTGAACTCCCTAACCCCACCACAAAGGGTGAAATCCTTTCTTTCCTGGGACTTGCAAGATACCTTTGCCTATGGATTCCCAATTTTGGCATGCTAGCAAAGCCACTTTATGAGGCAACCAAAGTGGATCTCACCATTCCCTTAGATCCCACAAAGCTCATTCATTCTCCCTTCCAGTGATGAAAGGCTGCTCTCCTCACAGCCCCAGCTCTATCTCTCCCAAACCTGTCTTTTCCTTTTATTCTGTATGTCACTGAGACCCAAGGATTGGCAGTTGGGGTTTCGGGACAAGAGGCAGGAGATATTTTCTCCCTGGTTGCATACCTCTCTAAACAACTAGACACCACAGCCCGGGGATGGGCACCTTGCTTATGGGCCTTGGTGGCAGCTGTCCTTCTAGCACAAGAAAGCTCTAAATTAACCTTTGGACAACAAACAGTTATTTGTTCCCCCCATCATCTTCAAGACCTTGTCAGTCATAAGACAATGTCAATTCTCTTTCCCTCCGATCAACAACTCATCCACCTTACTTTCATTGAAAATTCTCAGTTTTCCTTTAAACCTTGCCCTCCCTTGAACCCAGCCGCTCTCATCCCAAGGCACTCAACCTATAGAACACAACTGTACGGAGGCCCTAGATTTTTTCCTCGATCCCTTTCCACACATCTCACAACACCCCATTACAGAGACCCAACACACATGGTTCATAGATGGGAGTGCCACCTCTGCACCAGCCCCCTGGGCAGGATATGCCATAGTAAGCTTAACACAAACCATCGAGGCTGCTCCCCTTCCTCCTAACACCACCTGAGGGCAGAACTTGTTGCCCTCACCTGTGCTCTCACCCTGGCCAATGATAAATGAGTCAATATATACACGGATTCTAAATATGCCTACCATATCTTACATTCTTGTACAGTATTAGGAAGGAGAGAGGATTCATGACCCAAGGAGGGCCCATAAAAAATGGACACCTCATCAGGACACTTCTCGAGGCTGCCCTGCTTCCAAAGGAGGTTGGAGTTATACACTGCAGGGGACACCAGGCCTCCAGTAGCCCCATAGTTCAGGGTAACAAACGAGCAGAACCTACTGCAAAATAGGCTGCTCAATCATCAGACCCCCACACTTCCATCACCCAGGTTCTTCTTATGACCCCTACGTCTTCATCCCAGTACACCCCTCAAGAGGTACACTGCCTCCTAGAACTGGGGACACAAAAGAAAGATGGCTGGTATGTTATTTCTGGTCGTTATGTTCTCCCTGAGACACAAGCAAAATAAATCCTCTTAGATTTCCATAATACTATCTACATAGGCCATGAACCCCTGTCACACCTCCTCCAGCCTTTATACTATTATCCCCACATGACCAAATTACTTAAACAAGTCACCAAAAACTGCTTCATTTGTTCCCATTGCTCCAACCAGGGTGGCCTCCAGATCCGATCCTTTCCCACCCATCAGGCTAGAGGCTGCACTTCTGGCCAAGATTGGCAAATTGATTTTACCCACATGCCTCCCGACAAGAAAATGTGCTACCTCTTAACCTTAGTCGATACCTTCACAGGATGGGTAGAGGCTTTCCCTTCCATTTCAGAGGATGCAGCCACAGTGACACGAGCTCTCACCTCAGAAATCATCCCCCATTTTGGCCTACCCACCAGCCTGCAGTCAGACAGTGGCCCGGCATTCATTTCCCAAGTCACACAGCTCACAGCCCAAGCCCTAAACATCAACTGGAACCTTCACATACCATATCGGCCTCAGTCACCTGGCAAAGTAGAAAAGGCTAATCATTTTATTGAAATACACCTCACCAAATTGTCCATGGAGCTTCATCTTCCTTGGACACAGCTCCTCCCTTTGGCACTAGCTCACTTATGAGCTGCCCCCCATAAACCCACTGGCTTCAGCCCATTTGAACTTATGTATGGCAGGCCCTTCACCCTTATGCCACTACCTCCTAGCCCATCACCTGTAGGCCAGTATCTCCCTATTCTTTTGCTTATTAGGAACCTTCTTCATGAGCAAGCCTACCTTTTACTACCTCATCCTTTCCAAACTGCTCCCTCAAATTTAAATCTAAGCCCAGGACAACAAATATACACTAAAACCCAGACTCCAAAGCCCTCTCACCATGCTGGGAGGGGCCTTAACAGTACTTCTCACCATCCCCACGGCAGTAAAGGTGCTAGGAAAGACCTCTTGGTACCACTTATCTTTGGAAAAGTTAGCACTTGAGGCTCCACCCAATGAATCTATGCACACCAACCCAGAGAGGTCCCTCTGCTCAGCCCCTAACCCAACATTTCCTTATACTTCATCTATCTTAGGACCTACAAAATTAAAAATTTCCAGGACCTCCACTCTTCCCTCAATTCCAGAGGAGAAATAATCTCCCCTCCTGGCAATCACCCCCTTGCTTTTATGGGCCCTCTCTACCTTGCACATACAAGAGCCACTCCAAGATTGATCCCAACCTGCAATCGTGAGTTTGCCATCATGGGACATGACAAGTATATGCCACCCTGTGTCTCTAACCTTTATTGTGCTACTTATCCTAACACTGGCTATAGGATTGGCGTCCGCCACCCCAAGAGATTGCAGCACCATAGAAAAAATTCTCCTGGCACTCCTATACCTCCTGTCAGTAGGATGTTTCTTAACAACCTCGCTGAGTCAATGTACCTTTTAAATTAACTCTTTCTGCCCCAATCCCAAAAGAGATGATATTTCCCCTGGCAGTTATCCTTTCACACTTACAGGCTCACTTCACATCATTTATTCAGGATCTGATCCGAGAAGGATTCCAGCCTGCCTCCTTGGACGTAGATAACATCTTTGAGTGGGTGACTGAGCTAGCCTGGCAGGGCGTCCTCTGTGATTACACCCCCTACGAATTTGCCCTGTACTCTTTTTTTCTATTATGTGTTCTCTCAGCTCCCCGCCCTCATATTTTTCCTTCTTCTGTTTACACGGCTCTCGCCGTTAACACAGGTATCTGCTTCACCCTGCACACAGTGCATTTCCCAGATCAGAATCTTCGGGTTGGGATGGATGATCGGCGCACAGGCACTGGCTAGACTTGGGCATGGGACTGTCAAAACTAGTTTCACAGCTATTACACATCTTCTGGCCCCCTGCTATGATAGGTCTACAGCCACATCATGTTCCCATGAGAAAATAAACTACTGGATGGTTCTTTCCAAGGGGGATTCTGCTGGAGCCCAGTGCCCTCCAAGAGGCAAATACATGTGCTTCACTAAAACCACACACTTAGATTATAGTGATGGGGGAGGGCTCCAGGATGAAACACGTCAAAAACAAATTAAACAAGTCATTAAAAGTCTTACTCCCATGCAGCCAAGCCGATATCCTCTCCAGCTCCCTTGACCCCAATGTTCATCCCCAATAGACCCCAAAGTTATATAGCTCCTCAATGCCACCCACCATTTGCTTAATTATACATCCCCCTCATTAGCAGGGGGGTGCTGGCTCTGCCTGTGATCGACCCCTCCCCAATACCAGGCTACACCCCTGTCTAACTTCAATCTGTCTAATTGGCCTACAGACAATCCTACCTCAGTCCTCTTGGGGGGGTGGCCACCCACATCACTTTAACTCAGCTGGCAGGGTATTGTCTAACAAATCTTACTGGCAATATAGAAGTGGGCAATTTCACAGTGAAAGATTGCAACCAAACCATTCTGAGGGACAACACAAACATCACCTGTAGCTCCTGGAAGGTGGTCTACTTTGTTTGTGGGCCATTTTCATACCAATGCCTTCCACAGAACTGGATGGGAACTTGTGCCTTAGCAATTTTAACACCCCAAATTAACATTGTCCCTGGCAACCAAATTTTAGAAATCCCTCTGGTGGCTCATACTTGGGTGAAATGAGCTATTCAGGTTATTCCCCTGCTCCTTGGGCTTGGCATAGTGGCAGGGCGGGAACAGGAGTGGGAGGCATAGCTACCTCAACAGCTTACTGTCATAAAGTAACCCAAGAGCAAGCTGATGGAATTGACCAGGTAGCCCCAACTATGATAGCCCTCCAAGACCAATTAGATTCCCTAGCAGAAATGGTCTTACAGAACAGGCGAAGACTAGACCTGTAAACAGCAGAGAAGGGAGGTCTCTGTCTATTCTTAGGAGAAGAATGCTGCTTTTATACCAATAAATCTGGCATCGTTAGAAATATGGCCCAACAATTCCATGACCAAATAGCAAAAAGGAGATGGGCTGCCACTGATTCTTGGGAAGGGTGGAGTGAGCTATGGAAACGGACCCCTTGGCTGATGCCCCTACTGGGACCCCTTACCATGCTGGGACCTTTCTTGCTGTTTGGCCCCTGTCTTTTCTGGCGTTTTCCCAATTTTTTGCAGGACTGTATGCAGGCTTTTGCCAACCAAAATTTAAACAAACTGTTAATGGAACATAAATATCAACCTCTCCCTTTAGAAGATCTCACCCTATGACAAGATGACGGCATTTTCATGTGGCCAGATTTTTCCTCCTCACCCACTCTCAGCAGGAAGTAGCTTCAGAAGAATGAGACCTTTCCCCCTTTTCCCCTTTTCTTATACTTAAAATGCAGGAATGACAGATCTTGGATGTGGCTGGTGCCATCTTGGATACGGTCACATCACCTTGGATATGACTGACGTCTTCACGGATGTGACTGGTGCCATACTGAGTACAAAATGGCTGCCAGTCTTTTACCCTACCTCGTGGTTTCTTCAAACACAGAAAAATCTCTACCTTGTGGTTTCCCAGACAAAGGACCCTTCCCCTCCCACCTAGAGCTACCTCCCATCTTGACTACATCACCCCTACCCACCACACCTGTTAGCCAATTATGTTATGACCAGTGTCAGTCTAAAATGGCAGCAGGTGGTCAGGAAGAACAACCAAAATGGATGCAGAAAATTTCACATTTTCCGAGAACCACAAAAGACCCTCCCTCCCCCTTCTCCCTCACCGCCACATCACCTTCCTGTGCCCATGATTTTCCCCACCTATAGGAAAGTCCCAGCTCAGCTTAAACTCTCGCTTGGTCCTCTCATCCAATGACAATGAGACAGCTCAACGTATTAGGGTATATAAGGCACTCCCTCGTTCTGCATGCGGCTGCTCTCGCTTTGAGAGGGGAGCCCACCCGCTCACCCCTGAAGCCCTCCAATATACATTCTGGTTGAGTATCTGTCTCTTGGTGTAATTCTTTGCGACTCCAGGCCATCCCTTTCAACAGCCACATCAACGGTTGACCTGATCCCACACACCAGCACTCCCTCCCCCTCCCTGCCTGCATTTTTCATGCCCACCAACCCATATAAGTATATGTACTCCGCCTAGCTGCCTGCCCCACCATTTTGAGCACCGCCTGGCAGGTTTTTCCTCCTTTAATAAAGCCTGAATGGTACCCGGTGTTTTGGCTCGTTTTCTTTCACTCTTCAAGGCAGCTTTTCTTCTCTAGGGACTCAGAATATGTGATCGAGAAGCACAAATATATCATTTCTTTATTGCTGTTGACACATCTGACAATGAACTATTGTAGAGATTTGTGAGAAAACTGAGAAATAAATCCTGGCAAACAGGTAGGCCCTTCAAATGTTTGAGTCAGAGGCCGAGCCCATGGTGCACTCGGGAGAGTGCGGCGCTGGGAGCACAGCAGCGCTCCCGCCGCGGGTTCTGATCCTACGTAGGGATGACCGGTGGGCTCACTGGCTGAGCGCGGTGTGGCCGGTCTCAAAAAGGACAAAAAAAAAAAAAAATGTTTGAGTCAGAGGCCGAGCCCATGGTGCACTCGGGAGAGTGCGGCGCTGGGAGCACAGCAGCGCTCCCGCCGCGGGTTCTGATCCTACGTAGGGATGACCGGTGGGCTCACTGGCTGAGCGCGGTGTGGCCGGTCTCAAAAAGGACAAAAAAAAAAAAAAATGTTTGAGTCAGGAGTCCTGCATCACAATGAGAGTCTAAGAACTCCGTTCTTTTAAAAAAGTGGTTGCTTTGCTCTTGAATGCATGTGCTACAAGAGGTGGGATGAGAAGGCAGTTAATATCCTACCACCCTCCCCTTCCACACAGTGCATCTCCCTTTCTTTGGGTCAGAGAAGAGACTCCACTTATGACCCACCTGCCAAGTCCTTGGTGTCCCAGTTGCACATTCTCTTTAATGATCATAATTGGCACTTTCCCAGAGCCTCAAGGTCCTTAAGACCTCTTGCTGGGGAAGAAGGCTCAAACAATGGTAAGGTAATGTTACGGCTGAGAGTGCAGGGGAGAGTAATTGAAGCAAAGAAGCTAACCTCTATCAGGGAGAGATCAGCAGTGGAAATCATCAAGTCCAAGGGACAGGCAAATTTCAGTTCACTCTGAGGTGTGTCTCCATACAAAGGGTCTAGTCTAAGGGGCCTGGGGCAGAGAGTAAAAGAGGGTTTCTAGGTTTAGCATCTTAAGACAGCAAGTGGTTGTGCACATTTAATCAAGGAGGCCCTTCCAAATACTGGAAACAGGTTATAGCCTCATAAAAAGGGTCTTCTATGAACCAGGTGAGGGGGTCATGGGAGAATTAGGACCCTCAGATTACACAAGGGGCTTCAGTTCCATTCCAGTGAGGGTATGGGGGGAAGGGGAGAGATCTAGGAATCTGGGACTTGGGTAGAAGTCTCATCAGACAGTTTGGTTACATTGTGGTGATTGGTCAGCTCTGAGAAAAAACACAGGCCAGCTATGACTAATTCCAAATCTTTCCAGAGCTGTTCTGGCTGATAACCTTTAATTGGCCATGGGAGAGGAGTGGAACAGTTTACAGGCACCAAAGTGTCTGTTCTTACAGAACAGCTGGCACAAAGCAGAAGTGGGTGCAAATGTTGGCAGTGACTAATCTGAAACTACAGGTCAAGGCCCATCTCTCTCTCTCTCTCTCTCACACACACACACACATACACGCACACAATGCATGCACACAAGCTATGGGCTAGGAAGGCTGCCTCCTTATTAATGGAGTGACACATGACCAAGGCATTAGTAAGGAATGGAAACCAGAATACTCAGGAATCAGACATGAGAGTTGGTCAGGGCATAAGCTAAAAGACCAGTTGAGTTAATGGAATGCTGGAGGGTTCCTTCCATTTGCATCAAGGTCTACAGGTCTGATACTACCTGATCATAAAGGGTCACATTTTGGCAGGAAAAGTTACAGATGCAGTCTGAAAGAAACAACAAGAAGAGACTCAAAAGAAATAATTAGGAAGTTCCATTCTTTAGGCTCAAAAAATACCACATGCATAATTACAAAAGGCCTGACTCGGCAGCCATTCATGAGAAAAAAGACCTGGGGATTTTGTTGGTCACAAACTCAAAATTAGTGAGTCATGATAGTGTTGCAAAAAAAAAAAAAAAAAAAAAAAAAAAGCCAGTGAAATCTTAAGTTGCATAGTATAGTGTCCCAATAAAGGAAGTCAGTGGTCCCACCAAACTCAGCAATGGTCAGGCCTCATCTGGAGGCTTATTATTGAAGCCCATTTAAAAGAGAGACACATATAAACCAGCAGGAACACAGAAAAAGACAATGAGTTTGTAGAAAAATCTAGAAACCATCTCACCTGAAATGAGGTCAAAAGAACTGGTTGTATTTGGCTAAGAGAGAAAAGATGGGCAGGAATGAAGTGGCTTCCAATACTTAAAGAATTGTCTAGTAAAAGAACGAGTAGGCTTATGGTTTATTAATCCAGATGGCAAACTGAGAACTACATTTCAACTCAATGAAAAGCAGACATTTTAAAGAATCAGAACTGTATTACAATGAAATTAAATACTTTCCAAAATTATGAGCTATCCATTACTGAATATGTTCAAGCAGAGTTTTTTTTTTTTTTTTTTCCTTTTTTTTGTGACCGGCAACGGATCGCAACCCTAAGTTTCGCGCCCGTACCGGACCAACACTGGCAACGGGATCGCAACCCTCGGTGTTGCGCCTGCCCCTTGCTCAGCCAGTGAGCAGCCGGTCTGTATGTGGGATCCGAACCCTCGGCGGGAGCGCCACCGCACTTCCCAAGCAGCGCACTGTAGCAGTGCGCCACCGGGCCGGCCCATCAAGCAGAATTTGAATGATTCTGTAAGGGGTTTCAATTTGTTGTTTTGGAAGCGTGGGGTTGGGAGGCAGGCTCAAACAGGAGAGGCGGGGGAGTCAGTTTAGATGGCCTCCAGTGTCCTTCTTAGCTCTGAGTCCATAATTTTTCTCTATCACCAACATTTCCATCTGAACAACATCCCTTCCCATTTTTTCCAGAGTTTTCTCCCACGATCTCCCCAGCCTTCTCTAGTATCTTAACTTTTTCTTCCTCCAAATGTTCTTAAATTTTTATTCTTAAAGAGGGAATGATCATCATTTGACCTTTTTGTTTTTGCCCATAGTGGACTATTATTATTGTTTTTACCTGTTCAGCATCTTTGTGTTTGGAAACAGCACCGTGATTTCTTTGGGGATCCACTTCTCCCTCTCTCTTGGTTCAGAAGATTAAAGTTATGACCTGTAGAGGTGATCATATGACCCTTGCCTGGTGATTATTTCAGGGATGGGCATATGACCCAAGTTGTCCAATATGAGTTAGTTCTAAGATTTTTCCTGGAACTATTAGGAACTTCTGGGGCCACTTATTTGTTAATCGTAAAGCTGAAATTGCCAGAAGCCGGCATGTGAAAACAGTCTGCAAGAGAATGAAGCCAACACAGAAAAAAGTATCGGTGTGTGTGGCAGGGGCTGGGGGGTGTAGGAAGAGAAAGAATATCCTAATGATGTTGTTGAGTCTCTGGACTTTCCAGTTACACAGCCAATAAATTCCCTCTTTGATTTAGATCTTGATCTCCCAAAGCCAAAGTAGTCTGAACAATATATTTGTCCTCTCATTTCCAACTTCTCTCATTCTCATTCCTTTCCGTGGCTTCTAAGGTCCATTGAAACTTGGTCCCTGCCCACCTCTCCAGCTTCATCTCCCTCCGCAACCTTCTTGACACGTTTGCTGTAGACACACAGCCCTAGTGCAAAAGGGCAGACTTGCTCTGAGGCTCTCAGCCAGTGCTGAAATCTGACTCCCTTGTAACATTTTTGCAGGGAACCTTCTTTTCATTCCTAAATACTTTAGCCTCTGAGTTTTCCTTTTACATTGATCTGTCCATTTCTAACTATGTCTCCTTCATTTTCCTACTCTTAAAATTAAAATCCTGGTAGTCATCTAAGACGTATTTATTAAGCACCTTACATAGTGATTCAATGGGAAAGACAGTATTAACAGCCCCTACCATGTTCGGCTTTACAGTCCAGGGGAGAACAGTGATTGACATGATGTTATCTAAATCACAATTTAGAGAGAATCCAAGCAGATGCCCTTTCTAACCTTGATTTCATGCAATGTAGAAAAGCCATCATCATTCTCTTAACACTCACATTTCCCAGTTGTGGGAAGACATCTTATTTAGAATAGAAAAGAAGATATATGGTGCAACATTTGAAAGGAACAAAAGGGTAGAGTGAAAAGTCTCTTTTTTACCGCTGTTCCTCACTTCTCAACCCTTCAACTCCCCTTCCCCAGGCAACTATTATTACTGGTTTTTTCTGTATTGATCCAAAGCAAGTTTGTGCACATACAAGCAAATATATATGTATCCTCCCAGCCCTGCCTACCCTTTTACACAGTGTTAGACATTGCACCTTGCTTTTTCACTCAGGAATATATTTTGGAGAAATACTGTATCAGTATCTACAAAGCCACCCTGGTCTTTTTAATGGCTGCATAATATTCCTCTGGACAGATACATCACATAGTACTTGAATAATTTCCTAGTGGTATACCTTAGGTTATTTTGAATATTTTGCTCCTACAAACATATTTGCAAGGATTATCTGGATTATATGTTAATCACACATATTGTGAATTATCTGTAGGATAAATTCCTAAAAGTGGAATTGTTGGGTCAAAGGGTATGTCCATTTTCCATATTGATATCTATTGTCTAATTATTCTCCAAAGTGATCACATAAATCACTTTGATAAGACAGTCTTATTAACAATGTATTAGTGTCTGTTTTCCCACATCTCTTTATCAAAGTGTATTATTAACCATTTTGGTCTTTGCAAATCTGTTAGGTAAAAATGCTGTATCATTGTCACTTTGACTTGCACATTTTATTGTGAATAAAGTTGAATACATTTTTGTCTTTAAAACCCACTTGTATTTCTTTTTCTAGAACTATTTGTTCATGACCTTTGCCTATTTTTCTATTAGGTTGTTGACCTTCATTGATTCATGAGTCAATGGGCAAGCTGTTTATATATTATGGAGATTAGCTTCTTTTCTGCCATATGTGTTGCACTTTTTTTCCAGATTGCCATTTAATCTTTCGTTTTGCTTATGGGTTCTTTTTTGCTTTGCCTTGTTTATATTTGCCAAGAATATGACAACTTTGAATATTCTCTATTATCATCCTTGCTATATTGCTAAGTCTTAAAATTTGCTCCTTCTTGAAACAGTTCCTATGATGGGAAAAAAAATAAACAGACCATTCATAAATAAGGAAATACTAGAGGCTAACAAACACATAAAAAGTTCAGCCTCACAAATAATTTCTAAAAAATGCAAATTAAATTTTATTTTTACTCCAGAAAGTTAGCAAAGAAATAGAGCAAAACCAGAATTACTATACTTTTTTGGCAGGAGTGCAAATTAGTTCAATACCTTTGGAAAGCAGTTTCTCAGTAAGTAGCAAGGGCTTTAACATTTTTAATCTTTATTCATAATGACATGTCTAGGAATCTACCCTATGGATAACATCAAGATGGATGAAGATTAACATACAGAGATATTTCTTCTACACAGTTTTTAGCAGAAGAAAAACTGAAAGCAATTTGAAAGCTGTTGCTATGGTTTGAATGTGTCCCCAAAAGTATGTGTGTTGGAAATAATCTTCAGTGTGACAGTATTGGGAGGTGAGACCTTTCAGAGGTGATTCAGAGCCCTCATAATGGATTAATGTTATTATCATGGTAGCGGGTTTGTTTTAAAAATGAGTTTGGTCCTCTCTTGCTCTCCCTCTTGCCCATGTGATGCCTTCTACCATGTTATGATACAGCAAGAAGGCCCTCACCAGATGCGGCCCCTTGATCTTGGATTTCCAGCCTCTAGAACCACGAGCCAAATAAACTTCTAGTGTTTATAAGTTACCCAGTTTGTGGTATTCTGCTATAGCAGCACAAAGCAGACTAAGACAGCTGTTGTCCTATAAGTAAATTACAGTGCATCCTCACCAAGGAAGGTCACGCAGCTACAAAAACATAGTTTAGAGCTATTAATGACACAGGAAAATGTTCACACTATTATATTAAAGGCAGGATACAAAAATGCTTATACAGTAATATCACAAATATATGAGTATAAAAAGATACTAAGAACTGGAAAGAATACGTCAAAGAAGTGGTTATTTGTGTTTAGAGAGATTATGCATAGGATTTATCTGCTTTCTTTTACTTTTCTGTGATTTTTAAAAAATTTTATAATGTGTGTGTATTGTGTAGACTAAAAAAAAATCCAAAATTCAAAATAACACACACAAAAAGAATGTGAATCTATTTCTAGAATTCACCCTTCCATCTTATCTATTTCTGCTCTGACCATGTGGGCTTTTTTTTTTTTTTTCCACATTGGGTTTATTGTTACTTTACCCAGTCTGGTTTCCTTCAATATTCTGTTAGATTACACAAAAATATTGTCTATTGTTATTTAAGACCTCACAATGGCTTCCTATTCCTTATTACATGATGTTTAACCTGCTCAGTCTAGCACACGAGCACTCTATAATGTGGCCCAATTCTATTGAAATTACCCAAGTGTATTTCTCACTACTGCCCAACAAAGATCTCTTCCCTAGCTGGAGTGGTCCTGTCACTCCCTGCTCTCACATCACACCCTGTCTTTGACTTCGTTCGTTCTGCTCACTGTATTTGCTCATGCTCCCTTCCCCATGCTCCCTTTGTGCTCCAATTCTACCCATCTTCAGGAAGTTCCACCTCCTCCATGTTGGCCTCCATCCACCACTGGCTGAATTCTCAGTGTGTCCTTTTAATCACAGCCACAACATAATGCTTCATGGTTCTGCTTCCATTTCTTGTGTGGTAATTTTGACCTCCCCAATGTTGTGAAAGCTCTGTGAAGGTAGGCAACATTGATCCTAAAACTCTTTTCACCTCCTGCCCGTTTCTGCACAGTGCTGAGTGCTGAGCAGAGGGCACAGCCTGGTAAATTCCTGATGAGGCTGCTCTGATGAGTGCATTCTTGGGCATGTCTTTTCTCCTTTCTTCTGTTCTTGCCTGGCAGCCTCTCTTCTGAGTAGTGCCAGTGGCAGAAGCAAATTAGATGAAGTCCTAGAACAAAGGGGCTCTCAACTCTAGCTGCACATTGTACGCATCTGGGCAGCGTTTAAAAATATGGCTGCTTGCCCTCTCCTTTCCCCCGCCCTACCCCTGAGCATTAGAATTTAACTGGTCTAAGGTGGGACTAGCATTGGTATGTTTTCTAAAGCTCTCTAAGTGATCCTAATGTTTTCACTGAGTCCTACTGCTTTCAGGCCCCAGCCCTTTTGGCGTACACCCATTCAGCACTTTCCTATCTTGTTTCCAGGCAGGAAGTCATCCTAGAACTGGCCAGAGACTCCAAAGAGACTGTCTTTAGATAAATCCTTTGGCATCAGCTATAGCCTTTGTTGTTTTTTGAAGGTGTTTACCTTCAAATTGACAACTGTCTGCATTGGAGCCTGTTCTGAAGGTTGTGTTTCACTCTAGGGACCAAGATAAGCTAGTGAACAGACAGACCAGCACTAGGGTTAAAATAGCTCAGGTCTCCCCAAACAAAATATTGTTGTTATACAGTAAAGCATTCTGATTGAAGCAATTCATTTTATTTGGAAATGCAACACACAATTTGTATGACAGAGTTAGAACACAATGTCAAAAATAAAGAGAATATGTACAAAAAAGAATACCTCTGCCATTTATCAACCATTATAAAAATTCTATTAATATATTAGTACATAACTCCCTTATTTATATAACAAAACAACAGCAGCAATAATACCAATACACTATAGTTAACAGTTTTTAGCACTTACTATGAAACAGTTACCCATAAACAACTTTTTTGGATTTTCTCATTTAATCTAACAACGCTATGAGATAGGTACTATGATTTTATAGATGAGGAAATTGAGGCACTGAATTACTAAAGAATTTGCTAGCTGGTAACTGGCAGAGCAAGATTAGAAAACATTCAGAGCTTATGTTCTTAGCAACTTTCCAGGACTAACTCCTATTCCGAAGAAAAACGAGATTAAAAAAAATAAACTAAGGTTTCTGAAATATCTCCTGAGTACATATTAAAAAACTTTCATTATTTTTAGTTTTATAACTTTGAATGGAAATTATTCCAAAGTATACTATACACCTCACTGCTTCCTTAAATAGAAGGCAACTGAATAGAATTTAACTTTTTCTTAAAGACTCAATGTTAGCATCATAGATGTTAATTACTTGGGGAGGCTAGATGGATTCTGATTCTCTCAGGCATTTTTTTCCTCTGATTCTTTGGGCTGATCTTAGGCTTTCTAACATTTGTAGAGTTGGGTCTTTCTTACCCACTGCACTGGGCAATTATGGTGGTGGTCTCTCCCTCAGCCCCTTCCAAAGGTCACCACACTGCCCTAGTCCCTGAGTCAGCGCAGGCTTGCACAGCTGTGCGTGATCTGCGTGGGCCTTGCCCCTCAGCCACAGCCCACTGGGCAAGGAGTGGACACGGGACCCAAAGCAGCTACACTATAGGCTGACCAGCTTTCTACCATATGACCAAGTGGGAAAACGTCTGCCAAAAATGGGCAATGTGGTCCAGATTCCCCCTTTGGGGAATTTGCATTGGTAGTTATTGGTTAGTGGTGGGAGCTAAAAGGATATACAGAAAGAGCTAGTGGAGTGGGAACAAACAAAACTTATGAGAGACCAGATACTATGATAAGCAGAAGTTAGAAGGCAGAAAAGAGACAGAGAGCAGGGGTCATGCTCTCGAATACTGGCCCCTTCTGCAGTCAGGCAGGCAATGAAAATGACAGAAAAGGGCTTGGTGAAGGTACTGGGGCATGGTAAAGATTCCAGGACTGCCAAGTTCGTGCCACGCCCAAAGACTTCGGAATTCTAAATAAGGTAAAGGCACCAAGCCGGCCAAACGAAATGAGTCTGCAGGCTGAAATAGGTCATGAGCACCAGTTTGTAGATTCCAAAGAAATGATGACGGAGCCAATTAGGTATAGCAGAGAAACCGAAAGACACTGACAAGCACAGAGCGAGGGGACAGCTGAGTCACAAAAACCACTCATGGCTGGGAACCGATGTTGAAGTCCTGGGGCAACTTTGGATTCTTGATGAGTCCTGGTTACAGTCTTCATGAGGTCTGGCTCATGAAGCTCCTGTTCTTCTAGAGGTTTGGTGATTTGGCCTTTCCTGGGTTCCCACGAGACCCTGTGGGGCTGAGATCCCTGTTTTCCTCATTCCTTATAACTCCTTCCTCTAATATTAGATGTAACTCAAGCTGTTCCTTGGAACCAAAAGAGCATAAGAAAAACACTCTAAACGGCCCCAGATTGCTTCCCCGCTCCCCGCTTTGGAATGATTGTGCTCCTATTTATAGTTTTTCTGTTTCCTTCTTTGCTGCTAGGCTGTCAACTGTCACTTTTTATTGCTACAGTGTGCTTGCTTCCCCTGGTTATTCTTTCTTTGTTAATGAAACTACTCATAAACTTGGACACTAGATCTGGAAGCACGATAAAATTAAAAAAATTAAAAGTAAACAGGCAATGAAAGAAGGGTGAATTTTATAGTATGTAAATTATATCTCAGGACAGCTGTTCTAAAAAATTAAACAGTAAAAGATTTTTAGTGTCTTTAGTACATAGTATTTTGTAAATGCAATCTGACTGTTCAGATACTTTTTCCTGTTTACTTTTTTTCTTTTGGCTTTAGTCCAACGGATGAATGTCTTACTTAAAGTATCCTTTGGTTCTGAGGAATCAAAACACACTGGAGCCAGCACAAGTAAAGGGAAGGAGATATATTTTAAGATATCGTACAGAACCCAACCAAAGAAAGCAAGTATGATCAGGCAGCTTCTCTCATTTCTGTCTCTCTTTGCCTCCCTTTCTCTGCATGGTTGCCTAGTCTTTGTCCTTGTTTCACATCTGTTCCATTTTCCTTTCTGCTCACTAGTTCTTCTGAATCTCTGCAAGGTTTTGAGTTTCTTTTCCCTCATAACACTGGCTCGCATATAGCTTTGAGCTGCCCCTGCAGCCGGTTTTGGCAACAGCTCCTCATGACCTTGCATCTTCAATGCCAACAGCTTTCAATTCAGCCGCTGTGACTCTGAGATTATGATTGACACTTTTTGAGCCAGTGTCTGCCCATGCTCAAATTAGCTGGTCAGAGAGCAGGGCAGGGCTCCTACCGCTTAAGGAATGCCTTTCCAGGCAGCCTGTCTGAGGAGATTTTGGCAGGGGTGAAATGACTGGCATTTCTATCAGAGTGAAATTTCTAAATTTCTGAACTAGGATAGGTGATGTGTTACTACACAATTACTTTTCCCCTTCTTTGTCATTCTTCATTTGGCACTTAAAGTCCTGCTAACAATAAACAATTGGCTTGTTGGTGGTATTACCTATCACTGTCTAAAGTTAGATTATCTAGTGTAGTCAACAACTGCTATGTTGGTTTTCATTCATGCAAAAGTACAAAAATTACTAAAGGCAATTCTTCCCTTCAATTCTTTCCTGTCATTCCTCAAGACTCCATTACTCAATTATCTTTGTAAAACTTTCTTGTTAAAACAAAACATAATGCAGATTTAATTTTAACAACATAGCTAAGAGTTGTTCTTGATGTTTCAGTAAAAAACCACTTCAAACTCACATTTCATCTACAAATGGATGATTTCCTGACCAAAAAGTCTTCACAAATGTAGGGATGATTTGACAATTTGTCTAAAATCACTACTTTCTATCATGCTTTCTTCTCTTCACAGATGTATGAAGTAATTACAAGTCAACCACAGGTAGAAGAGTTTATTATTAGTTTTTCAAAAGATGCTATGTGTTAGAGAAAAATTTTCTCCTAGGCCAAGGCAAGAACAGTTTTATTTTAAAACAATTAGATGCAAATTAAATGTTTCTCCATTTTTAGTCTAGCATTTGAATGGTACTAAAAATTTATAAAACATTTTCTTGTGCATGATTGAACTTAATACTCAATGTTCTGAGGTTGGTAATATAATTTTGTAGCTGGAAAACAGGCTCAGAGAAGTTACATGACTTGTCCAGGGTCACAGTGCTATGTGCGCCAGATAAAAACTAAAGTTATCTTATTCTAAATCTTGTGGGTTTTGCATGGCACTTGCTCTCCTTTATTTTTTCCATAAGATTTGGGAGGCAGAGGGAAGGCATCAGCTAAATGCTATATCTAGGTTTTTCAAAATCTTCAAATTCTCAATATAAACTTTTAGTATAATCCCAATCTGTTTTTCTAACCACAAGGCTGATACACATTATGATATAATGAAACGACTGATTTTATTTATGATAAGAGTGATGGATCGAGGGTTACCAAAACCTAAGACGATGTTTGACCTGTTCCTCATAGCTGAAATCATATATACTATTTTAATTCAGTGTATCCCCTTCTAACCCTTTCTAAGTTTGTCAGAATGTAACTCTAATTATCGAGATTAAAATAATTTAAAATGTAAATCTCTAATGAAATCATTTTTGGAAGGAATAACACTCACTGCTAATCTAAAAAGAGCAAACTAGTCCTCTAGTGAGACTGTGACTGTGTGTTTGTGGTGGTTACAAGGTTAGAAGAAATAAATGATTTTTAATACAACTAGGGTTTCTACTTGAAACCACTCTTTAGCAGTTCAAGTTACTACATGTATTTGAAAGTGATACAATGATTTAGCTTTTAAAATATCTCTAAATCAGACTTTTCATAAATTTAGATTTGTTTTTCTCTCTACTACATTTAATATGAGCAAGATTTTGCTGTGTTTACCAAGGGCAGACATTAGATTGGAATTTAGGTCTTCTGTGTGCACTATTAACTAAATTTTGTTTGTTTATGTTATATTCAGTGCTTATAACAGGATATTCAAGACTGTGCCAAGCAGAAGAATTCTAATAGTTCTTATGGCCTAGAGAGTATGAGCAAGAAATAACCCACATATAACAAAATACTAAGAAATGGGGCACTTGCCAACACGTGAGTTATTTTTATTTCTAATTCTTGCTTCTTTTTTTTTTTTTTTGTCTTTTTCTGTGTCCGGCAACGGATCGCAACCCTCAGTGTCGCGCCCGTACCGGACCGGGACCAGCAACGGGATCACAAAACTCGGTGCTGCGCCCGCACCTCGCTCAGCCAGTGAGCGGGAACCGGTTTGTATGTGGGATCCGAACCTTCGGGCGGGAGTGCCGCCGCGCTTCCCAAGCGGGGCACTTATCCAATGCGCCACCGGGCCGGCCCTAATTCTTGCTTCTTTATGTTGACTACATGCCTAATCTCTTTACTCGAAGGTGTTTAGGACCCCCCTTTTTTTTTTTTTTTTTTAAAAAAAAGATGACCGGTAAGAGGATCTCAACCCTTGGCTTGGTGTTGTCAGCACCACGCTCAGCCAGTGAGCAAACCGGCCATCCCTATATAGGATCCGAACCCGTGGCCTTGGTGTTATCAGCACCGCACTCTACCGAGTGAGCCACGGGCCGGCCTAGGACCCCTTTTGGGAAGAAAAATAATTTAGACATTTGGCCAACATTTGAGGGGATAGGAAAGAGAATGCTCCTGAACTCAAGTCCAGCTGCCTGTCCCAAACAAAAACCAAACAACTTAAAAGTCCATTTGTTGGTGGAATAGGAATTCAGCTTTTATTTAGCTGAGGAAATGGTAGGCTAGCCCATCTCTCTGCTAAACTTGAAGGAGGACGGCCAGACTAAAACCATCTCAGACTCAGGTTTACTGAGGGGTTTTTAAAGGGGTGATTGAGGGAATGGAACGTGGGAAGTGAAAAGCAGGAGGGAGGGGACGTGAGCTGAGGGGGCTCCGTGCAAGGAGCCAGGTGCAAGGTCTCACTAAGGCCCTGTCTGGTTTCTGTTCCCGTCCTTGTTATCTCAGGGTCCTGGTGGAGGGGGGGACTCAACATAGTGTCACTGATGTCTTTGGTTTCTCAGGAAGCTGCATAGTATGTGTCTTGTGGCAAGTCTGCAGCTCCAGGCTGACTGGATAACTTTACCTTTATGTAAATAATGTCATCTTGCCCTGTAACCAAGTTTCAAAATATCAAATAACCATGGAAAAAGAGGGAACTCGGAGATAATGCATGTTAAGGAAAAAACTGTGTCCCCTCTTTTTTTTTTTTTAAAGCCCATGTGGTTTTTGGTCCCAACATGGCTTCAGTCCTGCTGACTCCAACAAGAGAACAATTAACGAAGAGGGCTGAAGGGGGAGACCTGCAGTTCAGCTCAGAGAAGAAAAGTTAGAGATAAACAGAAAAGCAACAGCAGCATTAGATTTCTGGTAAGAGTAAAAGGATTAAGGTGGGTGTCAGGAAGAAATGAGAGAAGTTGTTTCAATAACATCAAAGGATTGGAGAATGTTGAATATAAAGAGTGGTAGATAGGGCCGGCCCGGTGGCGCACTGCTACAGTGCGCTGCTTGGGAGCACGGCGGCGCTCCCGCCGAGGGTTCGGATCCCACATACAGACCGGTTCCCGCTCACTGGCTGAGCGAGGTGCGGGCGCAGCACCGAGGGTTGTGATCCCGTTGCCGGTCCCGGTACGGTACAGGCGCGACACTGAGGTTTGCGATCCGTTGCCGGACACGAAAAAAGTGAGCGAGGTGCGGGCGCAGCACCGAGGTTTGTGATCCCGTTGCCGGTCCCGGTCCGGTACGGGCGCGACACTGAGGGTTGCGATCTGTTGCTGGACACGAAAAAAAGACAAAAAGGAAAAAAAAAAAAAAAAGAGTGGTAGATAGTCCTCTTTTCATATGTGAAAATGTGAATTTAAATCAAAAGTGTGAAAATTAAACAGTAAAATTATATGTTATAAAGGAGCATTTTATTCCAGAATATAAATAATTACCTATACATATAAAACTTCTTAGGTATAATCTTTGACAATATGATTCTAGCATTTTGCTGATATTCTCAATTTTGTATTTTTTTCATCACAACTGAAAAAAAATTAACCACTTTACATCCAGAAAACATCCGAAGAGGCTGACGATCTGCTCCTTTCTGTCTCAGTTGCACATTGTTTAAAGACCAATAATTTTAATTCCGATTATTAACATTTTTATTTTATGTTTTATATTCTTTTAATTAGGGCAAATGTAATAAGCTCGTCAAATAATTGTCCAAACATTGTGAGTTAGAGAAAGACAGCAATATATTTGAAACCAACCTTTTGCCTACCAGGTAGCTCCCCCTGCCAACCTCAAATATGCATTTGTTAGATAAAACGGGAAAAATCCAAGTTCAGCACATGAAGATAATTTAGGGGCATTGTCTAGCATGTGACTGTGGACTGAAGTCAAGGAAGTCAAGGACATGGAAGGCCAAAGACTCCAATTATTTTTGTTTAAGAATATTTGCAATGTATTTGAATGTATATTAATAAGAAAAACAAGAGATTGGATAGAAGGAAGATTTTTTTAAGTAAAGGAAAAAGTAAAAATTTAGCTATCCTGAAAAGAGAAATATTTTAGTAAAGATTCAAAGGAGGGTTTTGTGCATTTCCATTATAATCTTCATTAGGCTAAGTGCCTTGGACTCAGGAAGGTCAGAGTGACCTTGGGAAAATTACTTCACATCAGTGGTCTTCATTTTCCACACCTGACAAAGGGAAAAATTATTCCAAACTGGGTTGACATAAAGATCTGTATTAGTCTGTTTTTGTTGCTTATAACAAAATACTTGGAACTGGGTGATTTATAAAGAGAATGAAATTTATTGCTTACAGTTTCTGAGTCTGGGAAGTCCAAAGTCCATCTGGTGATGACTACAGTGACCCAGGGGACTCACATTGCAAGATGGTGGAAGCAGAGAGAGCAGAGAGAGAGAGAGACAGACTCTGCTCTTCTTTTAAAGCCCTCAGAACCACGCCCTTGACCACCATTTTTAATCCATTCACTACTGCATGGTCTTACAATTTAATCACCTCTTCAAGCCTCCATCTTGCAATTACCACAATAGGATTTCCCACCCTCTTAACAGTCACAGTGGGGGCGAAGTTTCTAATACACAAAGCTTGGGGGACACAATTAAGCTTCAGTGAGTTTTAGGGGGACATAATTCAATCCACTACAAGATCTGTAGGAAAAAAACATTAAGTACTAGCACAGTGACTGACACTTAAAAATTGTAGTGTTTTTTTATTTCATGGATATTCAAAGGAATAATCAGTTCTGATTTTCATGGATTGCTCCACATAGTTAGCAGAAGGCTACTCTGATTGGTATGAGGGGAAAAAACAAATCACACCAACAGCAGCAGTAATCACTCCATGGCTTAGGTCTCTGAAGTCTGGTTTAGGGGTAGTGCTTTGCAAAGATAGGAATCCTTTGGTAATATTTTCAGGACACATTTCCTTCATCACTTTCTGAAATGGTTCCTGAATTCATCATTTTCTTTCCCTTCCTACTGTATGACAAGATCTTCTAACTAATCTCCATCTCTATTTTCTACTCTGTGTATATGGCCTCTAGTCAGATCCTTTAAAAAGATTTATATTAGTCACTTGCCTCTTAAGAAGCTGCAATAGTTGCCTATTGCCTATAGGATAATCCTCCTTGCCACTTTATTCAGCCCTCTGCAATGAGGCATCAGCCCACTTCTGCAGTTCTATTGCTTCACACCCTTGCCTCTAAAACCCTACCCTACCACCACATTGAAAATAAGATGTTTCAAGGATAAATCTGTGCTTTATAACCTCTCTGAATCTTAGCTTGTTCCATTTTCTGATTTCTTAGTCTAGAATGTTCTTTTCCTAGATGAGATTCCAATCATCTTTCAAGGTTCAACTCAAACTATATCATGCAATTAGGATGTCAAGCTGAAATTAGTTGCTTTCTTCAATGCTCTTATCTTGTATGACCTGTATGTCCTATGATATGCTATACAAGGGTACTTCAACAAGTTCATGGAAATATTCATATTATCTTTTAATTCTATTTTTTCCACAAACTTTTTGGAGTACATTGTATATTATATGCTGTATACTGTGATTATAAATTTCTGTCTCCCTTCTAGACTGTAAGCTCCTTAAGAGCAGGGAGTTTTCTGTCATCTTTGTAAAATTTTTCTCATGGAAGCCATTGAAAGATAATTAAATCATATCCATGTTTAGGTGAATAAGTTGTAGCTTTTCCTGAAGGCTAGGAACCATATCTGAAGTCTTTTTTACATCATGGGTTTTGTCACACTAAGATACCTTTCTTTCTAAAAATAAGATGTGACAGACACTGCTAGTTGCCTACCCAACATTTCTTTTTTTTTTTTTTCCTTTTTGTCTTTTTACTGACCGGTAACGGGATCGCAACCCTTGGTGTCGTGCCCGTACCGGGGACCGGCAACAGGATTGCAACCCTCGGTGTTGCGCCCGCACCACTCTCAGCCAGTGAGCGGGAACTGGTCTCCACATGGGATCCGAACCCTCGGCGGGAGCGCCGCCGTGCTCCCAAGCGGCGCACTCTCCAGTGTGCCACCGGGCTGGCCCCTACCCAACATTTCTTTGTCCTTGCTGGCAAAGCCATCACATTTTATAGAAATGGGAAACTTGGTTACTTGCTTTTCTATCTTCTGTATGATATGGGCATGTGACTCAGGCCTGGCCAATAAGAACAGAGGGAAATCTAGTGGGCAGAGGACTTTGGGGAAGATTTTCTTCCATGTTAGGATAAACCCTTTACTTCCTTCTCAACTTTGATTATGGCCATGAAAAGATGTGATGCTTGGAGTTCTGGTGGCTGTTTGTAATTGCAAGGATAAACCAAGACAATAGCAGAGATGTTGTCCAGAATCTTAATATTGTTTATTTAACCATTTATTTAACTTATTTAACCATTCCCAGAGCTTCCTACTTCAGGGCTTTTTATTATGGAAAAAAAAAGCAAAATGAAGAAAAACCATACCTCTATTATTTAAGTGTCTTTTATTTGGGAAGGCCAAATTTTTTACTTGCCAGCAAATGTAGTCTAACTGATTGCTATGGTTGGAGTGTTTGTCCCCTCCAAAGCTCATGTTGAAATTTCATTCCCCATATGGCAGTATTGAGAGGTGGAGTTTTAAAGAGCTGATTGGATCATGAGGGAAATGGATTAATCTATTCATGGATTAAGAGATTAATGGGTTAGTGGATTAATGAGTTATCATGGGAGTGGGACTGGTGGCTTTATGAGAAGAGAAAGAAAGACCTGAACTAGCACTTTGGCACGCTCTTGCCCTCTCATTGTGTGATGCCCTGTGCCACCTCAGGACTCTGCAGAGAGTCCCTGTGAATAAGAAGACCCTCACCAGATGCATCCCCTCAACTCTGGACTTCCCAATTGTAAGAATTGTAAGAAATAAATTTGTTTCTTTATAAATCATGCAGTTTTAGATATTCAACTATAAGGAACAGAAAACTGACTAAGACACTGATAAACAGAATATGTAGTTTAATCCCATGAACAAAAAGCACAGAATAATTATTAAATTTGGGGTTTGCCCTTTAACCTCATTCAGACCTCTAGTTCCGCCAGCCCTTTTTTGTGGTCTCATCCTATCAGTTTCTCCTGGACTCATTTTCTTTTCTGTTTAACCAGGACTATAGCTCCTTGTCCATCTCTCAGTGAATCCACCGCCTTGTCCTCTGCCAAGAACTTCCTTTGTGGCCTTCATCACTCCTACAGTGATGATGATGAACAATACAGCTAAGAAAAGTTGCCTAATTGTGCAACTGGAGCAATTACAATTTTGAGGTTTCCAGGCTTGCCTGTGCCCTTAACATTATTTAGCTTGCATTTCATCGTTACCAGTTACCTCTCTTCCCCATTCTCAGTAATATCTATTCCAGATCTTAGTTATTCTTCTCCAAACTATTTCTTAGCCTTGTCTTCCTCCTTTTATCAGATTATCTTGTTTTCTTCTTTCAGAGAAAATGGAGACCAAGAGGTATGATAGCATTTAACTCTCCACTCCTCCACCTATAAATTTTGCTTTGATTTCTTTCCTTTTTGTTTTAGTGGGAGAAGAGATTTATTAGTGTTATCACGAACTTCTGTTCCAATCTCCTTCTGACTCTTTTGCAATCTTGTTATATCACATATCTTCAGTCTCTCTTTTTCTCTGCTGGTTAATATGTTCAAATCTCCTATCCTTTCTATATACAAAACTTAACTCAAAATGGATCATAAACCTAAGTGTAAAATCTAAAACTATAAACCTTTTAGGAGAAAACATAGAATCTATAATTCGTTGTGGTTTCTACATGACTGTATTTATTTGTCAAAACTTACAGAGGTGTATTCTTAATATAATAAACTGGAAAACCTATATCTCTTATCCTAAAAAAAAATACCCCTCAACCATGCATCTTATTGTATTCATTTATTTGCTTACTTGAGAGAGATTTTTTCCATCTAGTTTGCATTTAGCAATACTTATTCATTGTTTACTATGTGTCAAGCATGTATTAATTACTGGAGATTCAAGACGAACTAGACAGTTTGCCTCTGCTCTCAGTGTGTAGAGTCTAAAGGTTAGTTACAGCCCGATCCCATTCCTTTCCTTGTCTAGCACACCTGTGGAAGAGTCATGTAAACTTAATGCTTATATTTTATCTTCTGTTTGGTCCTTAACTTGCTGCCATCCAGGTTTTCCCTCCATTTATGTAAAACTCCTCTTGGTGGCTACCAAAGGCCTCCTAATATGCCCGAATTCAATGGAGGTTTTTTGGTCCTTATGATATTTGAATTGTTCATTCCATTCTCCTTAATCATCTTCCTTTCCTTGATTTTGGAGGCATCATTCTGTCCTGATGTTTGGTTTTTTGGACTTCTCTACTGGCTACTCTTTTTTTGGTTACCCAGCAACTTTCAGTGTCCCTAAGGGCCCTGATCCCTATCCCTTTTCTCTTCTTACACGACATTCTTCCAAAGAGGGAGGGAAAAGAGCAGCTGCCCCCTACCCCCACCCCACCCCTTCACTTTTAAGGAGACTTCCTGTAAGTCCCGTAGAACACCTCTATTAGAATTTCGTTACAAAACCACAATGAGACTGGGATATGTAGTCCTTTATTTCAGGTAGTAATGTGTCTAGTAAAAAGTGGAGGTTCTGGTGGATGGTGTGGTATTTTTGGAAAACTGCAGTGTTGCAACCATCATGGTAAAGATTGATCTGGATAAGAATCATCAGAGAATGCTACATTTAGGGAGGAAAGTTTGTTGAAGAGCAAAACATTTATATGGTCTTAAAGTATTTCTCCACAGACTGCTTATTGGTCACAAGGGGGAAAATAGTAACTATACAGTGGAGAAACCAGACAACATTCTGACCAGATAATCAAGATTAACAACCAAATGAGGAGCAGGCAGACCTCATGTGGCCTCCAGATGTGACCCTAAGAAGGACATAACGTTGCTTATGTGGTATTCCAGCTGGAAATGAATAACCTGAATCTAATCATGAGAAAACATCAGACAAACCAAAATTAAGGAATAGTCAATAAAATAACTGACCTGTACTTTTCAAAAATGTCAATATAATGAAAGATAATGAAAAACTGATGAACTATTCCACATGAAAGGAGACTAAACAGACATAGCAAGGTAATGCAATATGTAATCCTGGACTAGAGGAAAACAAAATGCTATAAAGGACATTATTGAGACATTTTTTTTTTTTTTTTGTCTTTTTCCGTGTCCGGCAACGGTTCACAACCCTCGGTGTTGCCCCCGCGCCTCACTCAGCCAGTGGGCGGAAACCGGTCTGTATGTGGGATCCGAACCCTCGACGGGAGCGCCGCCGCGCTTCCCAAGCGGCGCACTAGCGCAGTGCGCCACCATTGACTAAATTTGTAAAGACATTTTAGGGAGAGAATGAGCAGGACCTGATGACTAAGTGTTGAATCTGTTTTCTTCTCTCTATCCCCAGAGCCACTATCTTAGTTTAGGCTCTCAGCATTTCTCCCCTTAGCCTATTTCTAGAACCTTCCGAGTGGTATTGCAAAGTCCACTGTCTTTCCTTTCCAATCTGTTCTCCATATATTGTGACCACAGTGATTTTTTGAAGGACAGATCTGATCATGCTCTACTCCTAATTAGAAACATCTGTGGCTCGCTCTTGCCTCTTCCTAGCGTGCCACCTGAGACCCTTCTCCACATGGAAACAGAGTTCCTTGTTGGCCATTTCCCTCCTGTACTCACATCCCAAATGGTTCTGGTTACTGATGGGTCCCTTCACCCTCAGTAGTAGTGACATAATGCTCAGCGTGACATAAGGACAAGGGTGGAATAGGATAAGCCAGCAAGATAGGGAGTTATTTTAAAGCTTTTTACCTAGTTTTAAATATAGGATGAGCTAACAAGTGAAATGACTCCATTAAATTTTTTAAAAATAATTGATTTTTTAGAGAGATAAATAAGTGTCTACCGTTTGTGCCAACTCAAAGGTAAGGGCAAATGAAGATGGGTTTGTTGGCTGACTTCCATCCTACAATTTCCTGTGAAGCTATTAGATGCAGCCAGCTAAGGATCTCATTATCTGAGTCAGATTTATTCTATCAACATCCCTTTTTCCCTGTCACAGCTGGTGTTAAGAGCCATATGTCCTAAGACTCCTTCTACCCCCACAATTTAGAACCCTTGCTGAATGGAAAATAAATTACTGTTGCTGAATGAAGTGACCCATGGGGTTCCCAAGAGAATTTTCCTTTATTTTTTAGTTATGTGGTGAAAACTCATGATTTTTCTTACCCATGTGGCTTTTCTCCCATTTCCCATCTGCTTACTCCCCACAATTTTGCCAAAATGTGATTCCATCATTCTGTTCAATAAACAAAGATTGTTTCTTGCTTGCTCTCAGGGATAAGAAAGCCACACAAGAATTGCATTTAGTAATGAATTGATATAATTAATTTACTCTGGACTTATCAAATAAGATTACCAGCAAACAAATACTTGTCTAGAATTCAAGACAGAAGATCCAGCTTTTATATATTGATATCTAGTTCATAAATCCATATCTATACCCAAACTCACATTTTAATGCATCAGCTTTAACTGTTGTCAAGCATTCCCTTAAACATCAAGACTATATTAATACAATGAAAAGTGACAGATATTGTGTGCATAATTTGGGAGGATGATTGTGAACTGTCAGAATGAAAGTTTTTATTCTGCATCATGTATTTCATAAAGTAAAGTGGAATTCTAATTCATGACCAAATAACTATATTAATTTCCGTGTAGGAGAGATGGTCTATTTAGCTCTTTATAGTTTTGTATTTCAGAAGGGCTGCTATGCCATTTTATACCTAATCTATGTATTTGGTATGTCTCTATTTCTACTTTGCTCTGTGAATTAAAAGTCACCTCAGGGCCGAGCCCGTGGCGCACTCGGGAGAGTGCGGCGCTGGGAGTGCAGCAGCACTCCCGCCGCGGGTTCGGATCCTATATAGGGATGGCCGGTGCACTCACAGCGCTCACTGGCTGAGCGTGGTGCGGCCGGTCTCAAAAAAAAAAAAGTCACCTCATATTCTTGGAATAAATGAAGCTGTATATTATTTGTGACAGCAGCAATTTCTAAACTACAGGCTCATTTAATATAAGTTGTTATACTTAGACTATAAAATCTCTAAGATTTACAATCAGATTCCAGGAGATTGATGAAGAAAATCTGAGTTACCCTCTTACCTTTTCAGAGAATACTACTGGTTCATCAATGTCTATGCAAGTTTCTAGAGAACTGCCAGAATTCTTATGTGGTAGACACTCCCAAATACGATAAATTAGTGATTGCTCTTTTAATGGGGCAAATAATATCTGCTCCACCCACCTCACAGGCTTTTGAGAATCTTATGAAATCATTTATAGGAAAAAGTGTAAAGTGCTATTCTAATGTTAGGTATTATTATTAAAAATAACAGTTCCTTAGTTGCAGATATAATGAGAGAAATATAAATCTTGGGAAACCATCTAATATTACTTTCTGATAGCAAGGAGACATACATTTTGTTCACAAACCAGAAAGAGTAAATTCTAAAGTCCTGATGTCATTATTTATTGTTGAAGTGAAATCAACCAAGCTTAGAAACCTGCCTTGAGGAGAGCCTTCTAGGGCCTGGACTTTCCTACCTGAACTGTACCATTCCCTTTGCTTTATCTAAAATATCTAGGTGGAGAGCATATTCTACTAAGTTCTTATTTTGTCCATTCTCAAAAACGAGTCAACAATTGCAACAGACCCAGCACTGGAGGAAGGAGAGGTGGGAGGGGTCCCCTATCCAATACAGCCTGTGCTAGCTGCTCAAGGCTGGCATCTATTTTCATTGATCAGAACCTATGGTAGACAATCCTATGAGGTGGTCGTCACTATTATTATTATAATCCTTACTCTCAAAATTAGGAAATTGAGAGGTTAAATAACATACCCAAGGTCACATAGCTAATAAGTGCTAGAGCCAGTACTTGAACTCAGATAATTTATCTCCAGACTCTATTCTCTTGACTTTGACACTATTGGCAAGTAGCCAAGTGGAAGATCTGTGGGAAAAAGTCTTATCCAGGATGTATAGGGGAATCAGATGAGTAGAGGGGGTACAAAGGGGAGATGGCAAAACTCCAAAGGCAACTCTGTCTGCCCTACCCCTGGAGAAGGCCTGGATGGAATATCTGTAACTGAATATTAGGCATTCAAGGAGCATTTGAGCCAGATAGGACCCTGAAAAAAATAGAATGATGCTGGAATGGTTAATTTGATGTGTCAACTTGACTGGGCTAAGGAATGCCCAGAAAGATGGTAAAATGTTATTTCTGGGTGAATCTGTAAAGGTGTTTCCAGAAGAGATTAGCATTTGAATTGGTAGACTGAGTAAAGCAGATTGCCCTCACCAATGTGGACGCGCATCAATCGGTTCACTGAGGGCCTAAATAGAACCAAAAGGCAGAGGAAAGGCAAATTTGCTCTCTTTTTGAGCTGGGACATCCATCTTCTCCTACCTTCAGACATTGGATCTCCTGGCTCTCAGGACTTACATCAGCAGAACCCCACCCCCTGCCCCCAGTTCTCAAGCCTTCAGATTGGGACCGAATTACAACATTGGCTTTCCTGCTTCTCTAGCTTGCAGATGGTACATGATGAGACTTCTCAGCCTCCACAATCATGTGAGCCAATTACCATAATATCTCTCTCTCTCTCTCTCTCTCTCTCTCTCTCTCTCTCTCTCTCTCGGTAGTCTTCAAAAAGTTCATGGAAAGGTTCATATTCTCTTCTAGTTCCATTTTTCCATGAACTTTTTGAAGTTCCTATTATTATTATATGATATAATATTATAGTATATAATGATACATAATAATGACATATATTATTATAATAGGAAATATTGAATATATCCTATTGCTTCTGTTTCTCTGAAGAACCCTGACTAATAGAGATGCCTTCATTTTTTAGATGAAGAAAGTGCAGTACCAGAGAGGTTGTGTGACTTGCCTAGCAAGAAGTTGTGTGACTTGTTGTGTGACATACAGCTCATTCATTTGTTTAATCATTCATTTAGTCAAGTACTATGCTAGATGCGAAGGCAATAAACATAATAGGTCACATGACCTGCATTCAAGAGTTATACTGCATTTTAGTTATAAAAACAAATAGAAAAAACCAAAATTATGAAACAGTAAAAATCCTATAAAAGAGGTATGAGAAAAATGTATGAAAACCTAGAGACTTTCCCTAGGCAAGTTTTTAAAAGCTTCGGGCCGGCCCAGTGGCGCACTGGATAGGTGCGCTGCTTGGGAAGCGTGGCGGCGCTCCCGCCCGAGGGTTCGGATCCCACATACAGACCGGTTCCCGCTCACTGGCTGAGCGAGGCGCGGGAGCGACACCGAGGGTTGCAATCCCGTTGCCGGTCCCCGGTCCGGTATGGGG
Source organism: Galeopterus variegatus (assembly GCF_000696425.1). Lineage (NCBI taxonomy): Eukaryota > Metazoa > Chordata > Mammalia > Dermoptera > Cynocephalidae > Galeopterus > Galeopterus variegatus. Next base: position 379,549 of record NW_007727214.1, read on the forward strand.
GCAACACTGAGGGTTGCGATCCGTTGCCGGACACGGAAAAAGATAAAAGACAAAAATAAATAAATAAATAAAGCTTCCCGGAGGAGGTGGTATATGAGCTGTTTCTAAAAAGACTAGTAGGAGTTTACCAGATGGAGAAAGGGATAAAGATCACTCCAGGCAGTCCAGCTGGTTGGTGGCTGAGTGCAAACGAAAACCCCCTATCCTATCAGCCCAGCAGCACTCATTACTCTACAACACTCAAAGAAAGAAGCCCTGTGTCTTGCACAAGCATTCTTGACAGGAACATTCTAGACCACTGGAGAACACATCAAGAAAACATACGCAATTGATGGTAACTGAAAGTTTTAAATTATTTCAACTCTCCTAATATAAGGATTTCACATCTCTTACTACTGACTTACTTTTAACTTGCAGCTGTATTTAAATTACATGTAGAAGATATTTCAATGTATCTGTTTTTCCTGTTGTAAAACCAAAGAGATAATTTATTGTTCAACTGCCTGAAATCACTCATGATTTTTTTGCTTGAAACATTCATGGGAAAAATAGTTTTATTACTATTCTTTTAAGCCTCATATATGACTGGGGAGAGTAACCATTGTTTTTCAGTTCCAGTCTCTAGTTGGCAAAGCATTTAATCCTTCCTTCTAAGAGCCATAATATATTTTGTTCTCTACTAGGATCCTAATTTTCTCAGGAGAATAAAACTGGTCAGAGCTTCTAGGATCAATTTTCCCTGGTTTTAAATAGTTGCAAAAATGTGTATGAAATTCATGGACTTCATAATTTTTTAGTTAAATGACACTTTTCTCCTTGTTTTTTTTTTTTTCTTCCTAGACTGAAATAGTAACTAGGTTGGTTTCTGTGCTCTGAGTGTATGTGTTAAGGTTATGCCCTGCATAAGGGCTCCTGACCGAGGGAGTGAATTGGGAGTAGAGTCCAGCCTGAGCTTCACTGGGCTCAGAAAAGGAAACCTTTTCCTAGTGACACTCAGGTGCCAGTTGGGCTAGCTGCAGTCTGTTTTGTTACTGAACATAGATTTGGTCTTCTGTGAGAACTTAGAAAAACCTAGAAAACCAATTTTAGTTCAACTTTGGGCTTTTAGAAGGAGTATTACTCAGCGCTGGATTCTAGTTACACCACTAGATTAGCTTTGACGCCATGGTGAAGGCAGGATTTGAACCCAGACAGTCTGCCTCCAGAGCCCTTGCTCCTAACCTTCAAGGTGTGTTGTCTCCCATTGTACAATTCTGCCTTGCTAGACTAAATCTACAAGTCACGTTACATAATAGCATTGGTGCCTGGAAGTTCCTGTAGTTCTGCCACTTCCCCAAGCTCCCGGCCCCCACTGGGTAGAGGACCCTTCTTTGTGGGTTATTTTTGGAAATTTGTAAGGTTGGGATGGGGGCATGAACGTGCTCGTGCACTTGTCTGTTGGTAGCAGCCTGCCTGTTCCTCTCTTCTCTTCTTGTTCCCTTCATCACTGTTCACTGTTTGGGAAGGTGCTCCAAGGGGCTCATGATTGCTATGGTAAGTGGACTCTGACTTCAGAGTCCATGGTCTTAAACATGCAAGTGAGAATGATAAACCCAAACCTTTCTCCTAAGACAATGTATAAAAAACATTTGGCAGAAATTTGTTACTTAGAAAAATTTTCCATTCCGAAGACTATTATAATACATAGCAAATACTTGTACAGCACCTACCATAGGCACCATTCTAAGGGCTTTACACATATAACTCACTTAAACAGCCCTGTGAGGTAGATATTATATTACCCCTCCATTTTATAGATGAGGAAACTGAGGCACAGAGAGGATAAGTAACTTGCCCAAGATCAAGTAGCAGGTAATATGAAGCTAGTCTGGCTGCAGAGTCCATGGTCTTAAGCATGCTGCTGTAGTGCTGATGTTCCACAACATGTTCTCAGCGCATCCATTATGGAGGTGAAAGAATGGTGCTGGGTTCCTTTCACCAGTGATGAGAAGGACATGTTCCCAACCTGGACCTACACTTGGTCCTCTTGACCCCAGAGCACCATCTGTTCTCAGATTCTCCTAAACCCTTTAATAGCAAACAACTCCTTAGTTTTCTTGAATAAATGCTTGCTAAAGAGCCTTCATGTCTCCATAATTGCAGGCAACACTTTACCTGCATTTACAGGCCAGTTTCCCACATATAAAAATTGAAAGCAAACATAAGTAAAGTCTGTAATGATGTAGCTGCCTACTGCATAGTAATTACTTTATGTGTGTTTATTCATTTTTTTCCTAATGAATATTTATTGAGCACCTACACTGGGCCCTGGCAAGTTGGTGGTAAGTCAAGCAGTCTAAGTGCCTGCTCTCAAGGGTGTCAGATTCTTGAACAGAGCAGTTTAGATCCTTGGAGTCATGTGCAAACATCTCCATGTTAGAAGTGTGTCTAGCTCTTGAATATTTAAATGGCCCCAAGGCTCGCTTCATTAGCTTACAACCTGTGCTTAGAAGGGTGTTTGTTTTGATGCTCTGTCTCTATCATTTTGGAATTTTTAGTAATTTATCAACAATTGTCCTACATTTTCATTTTTACTGGGCCCTGTACATTATGTAGCTAGTCCTGACTAGCCTTTTAGATCTCCTTGTTTGTGAGACTGAAACTGCTTGCAGCCTTGAAATGGCTGTTTTTCTATCCACATTTCAGAGATCTCTGGGCCAAGTTTCCATCAAAAATCAAAGTCAAGGTCCTAAGATGATGGCTGCAGGGCTACTTCCTTTTTCCCCATCTTGCTCTAGGAATTGGTGTGTTTTTGCTGGGCATCACTTGGTTCCTGTAACTCTGAGAGCAAAGATCATTGAAGACATGAACTTGCATTGATCATTAACTAATAATAAAATAAGGGCAAACTCAAGGAACAGCACCCCACCCAGACCATTGACTTGATCTCTTTTTGCATGCTTTGGCTCCCCACTTGTAGTCTATTTACTCTTTCTTCCTCCCATTTCTTAGGTAGTAATGGGAGTGGTGAGCTGTTAGTTCCTCAGATTCCAGATGGGGCTGAGGGTATGTGGCAAAACTGGAAATAGGAATAGCCATGATCCTGCTTTTGGCGAGGTTGTGATGTAGGCAGCTAGACTCTAGATACTTCCATGACCTTTACATCCTCCTCAGTGTGTACAACCCATTTGCCTTCTCTCCTTTCTCAAAAGTTGCTCTGTGGAAAGTGGAAAAGAGATGCAATCAACTAATTTTTATCAAAATGCAAGTGACTGATAAGACTCCATGTGTATTTCTTTTCATGATATTTCAGTTTTAACTTAGTGCAAAACCCATGTGATTAAGCCGGAGGATGAGGAAGTGATAGAAGAATTCCAGGCCAGTCAGGAGGGGATACAGGCTATGTGGGGTGGGAGGGGGAAAGAATAGAGGAGAGGACAAGAGAGGACAGAAGAGGAGAAATCTTTCTATTGCTCCTGATTCTTATTCAGGAGTGGTCCTGGAAGATGACTTCTGCCTGGAATAAAATAGAATTGATTTGCCTTTTTGAATGTGGAGGCAGTAGGCGAGGTAGAAAAGGTAAACTGAAAACTAAGTCACAGACCTCAAAGCCCAAAAGTAAGGAAATGTTTCAAATGGTAACTGGGGCATAAACATCTTTGTGAATTAGTATAGAAGGAGACTCATCCTGTTGGTGCCCTAGTTCACACTCTTGTGCTTGTCTGTTCTGACCTGGATGGTTCTGGAAGTGGGAGCAAGTCTATCCACAGGCCTTTCTTTTTCCTGATTTTTCATCTTCCCTTCCTATGAGCACCCTTAGTCACTGGCTGGTAAATTATGTCTCAATGTTGTTGTTGGTCTTTAGCAGCTAAGCCTGCAATTTAAAATAAAAAACAGCACAAGAGTGTTGACTATGATGGACCAGTAGTCTAAGAATAAACATCACAGAGACATGGCCATCTTCAGTTAATTCAGCAGTCAGCTTGCTGAAGAGAACTCCTGGGAGCAAATAAGTATCGTGACACTTTTTTTTGGCAAGATTTTGTCATGTAAGTTTTGGCAAAGTGCAATTGTAATCAGAGACTCTAAAAGAGGGGTGGGGAAGGTAAATGTCATGGGGCTGAATCTATTCATTGAGACTGAGAAGATCCTTGGGGGGAAGAGAGGAAGCATCTGGAAGGAGAGAAGGAAGCAGTAGATGGTAGACTCTTGAAGTTGATTTGGGGGCCAAGCTTCTCCGTTCAAAGGAAGTGAAGCAGGATACACAGGACCAAATAATAAGGCTATGAGAAGAAGCCTCTCTCCAGTTCAGGCAGGGTTGTAAGTTATGGCCTGGACTTCCCATGAAGAATGATATGGCATTCTGAGGTCAGTGTGGGGAGTCAGGGATGAGGGGCATAGAGGTGTTAGACACATTATGTAGTAATAAAAACAGGCTGAAAGTCATATGATTTACATTTTAGGGTTATAAAAGAGAGATAAATGTTAAAATATGGTTAGCATCAAAAGACAGACTCAGGGGCTGGCCCATGGCTCACTTGGGGGAGTGTTGTGCTGGTAACACCAAGGTCTTGGGTTCAGATCCCTATAAAGGGTTGGATGGTTAGCTCTTATGGGAGAGTGTGGTACTGACAACACCAAGTCAAGGGTTAAGATCCCCTTACCAGTCATCTTAAAAAAAAAAAAGACAGACTCAAAATGACCATATCAAAACATCAGGTACTCTTTGGGGGGCATCCTAAGTTCTAGTCTCTGAGTAAAACTACAGGCATGTTCCTTCTCACTATGGCAGAAGGCAGGGGTTTGATGGCTGTGGTGACAACTGGAAGGCATTCCAACAACACAGCAAAGAAAATGATCAGGTTATGCATGGCAGGAAAAAGAGAAATACCTCACAGTGTTTGAGGTGTTCACTAGGTGGGACATTGGGGTGGGTGGGATAGGATAAGTGACTAAGCATCAGTTATCAAGGAAAGTACAATCAATTATTGAGGAGTCCCCAGACACTTAGAAGCAAAGTAGAAGCCATCCTTAAGACCTGGACATTGGTAGCCTCACTTTGAGGCAGGGGCCAATTTGGATTGGGCAGAAGTTTGCAAAGTTGGAAAAACTGTGCCATTAATGTTTTTTGGGAAACAATATCATCCTCAGTTTGTTGATCTGAGAAATACCTATTATATAATTGTCTACTATATCTTTTTACTACCAAATGAAAATAACAAACCCAAACCTTTCTCCTAAGACAAAGTGTAAAAACTGCTCAGCAGAAATTTGTTACTTACAAAAATTTTCCATAAAGTTAAAAGTTACTTTGTAATTAAATGCCAAGTCAAAACTTGCACACCTCCTTTTGTCAATAAGGAAAAACCACTAGGGATGCATGACAGATGCAGAACTATTATCACAGATCTCCATAAAGCAATGAGGACTTGGACAAGTGTTGTGCTCTGGCTAATGTCAGAATCCTGCTGACGTCACCAGGAGTGGAACTCTTAATCCTGTATGTGACACCAATTGTAAAGCTACGTGACCACGCCAGTTGTCAGGCTCTTTTACCTGCTGGTAATCCTGCACCAACTGGGCCACTTGTTGAGCTAGGGCTGGGTCTCAAGCTCCCAGACCCTTCAAGCCCATTCACAGACTTGGTCACAAACCCTACATACACCAGGCTGGGTCACCAGACCCCTTCACACAGGTCTATGATCTAGGTAACTGGCCAAAAGGTCCTTGGAAGCTACAGGTTGCAAAGTATGGCTGCACAGGGCAGAAGCCCAAGGCAAACGCCTGCCTGCCTGCTTCACTAAAACTCCTCTCTACTCTCTCCCTCTCTCTCTCTCTGAAGAATACAAGAATAGCAGCAAAACTAAAAAGATACATTGGTGCACATGTGCACTATCTACACACACACACAATTTGCTTACAAAGAATGCTGAACCACACCCAACTGGACCTGAGGCGAGGGCCCTGACCAAACTATTCTATTTTCCCAACAACAAGATATTGCAAAAGAGAACTGCCAGAATTGGGTAACTAACCACATATGGAGGATAAGGGAGAGAGAAAGCAGAAAGAAGAGCCAGTTAGGAGGAAAAATAAGTTTTGTTTTAGACATGACATGGTCAAGCTGATGGTAGGCCACACATGTGGGAGCATCCAGCAGGCCTGGGGAGAGATTAGCAGTGAAGCTACAAATGAGGATTATCTACTTAAAAACTGGTCACTGAAGTCATGAGGGTAGGCGAGTCTATGAGAGAGAGTGGGAAGTGAAAGAGAATAGAGGCAGAACATCAGAGAATGCAACAAGTAGGAGGTGGAAGGAGGAAGAAGTGCAGACAAAGGGTATTGAGGAGGTGGGTCTGAGGAGTGGGAGAAAAATCACACTGTTGCTATGTCATAGAAAGAAAAACGATCAACAGCCTCATGTGACCAATAGACTAGCAAGGAAGAAAGTCCTTGGGCTTGGCAAATTGAGTTCATAGATGACCTTTGACGATACAGCTTCATTAGACTTCTGAGAATGAAGCCAAGTTGCAGGGGGTTGAGGTATGACTGATTGCAGAGAAAGTCAGCAATGACTTTCTTTCGTTAAGTTTGATTTGAAATTCTAGAGCCAAAAGGCAAAGATTAAAGGTCTGAGTCATTGATGTGGAATTAGGTTTAGGAAGGCTCTGTGGAGCTTTTTGAAAGGCAATAAGTGAACCAGAGAAGGGCAGAAGAGGCTCCTCAATATTTTTTGTAAGCCTTTGTAGTTTTCCAAGCACTTTCTTATACAATCCCTTATTTCAGCCTCACAAGAAACTTCTAGTGGCAGATACCAGTATTTTTATCTTACAGATGAGGACACTAAACCTCCAAGAAGTTGTGGCTTGCCCAGGATGTCACAGCTGATTTGTGACAGCATTAGATGTCACAGGACTCTAATCCCGTCTTCTTGTCTATGGTATTCTGAGATTTCATTTCAACTCACAGTTGACAAGCAGTCTTTTAGGCAATGCACTAGGATTTGGGGCCTGAGGGTTCCCGCTTTTGCTCAAAGTTGAATGGGATATGTGGTTAAGTCTTGGAGATAAATATACCCTCTCTGTTTTGGTGAGGAGGATGGGAAAGGGAGGAGGATGGGTCACAAGGTGGCTGGATTAGTGCGGCTCAGAATTGTAAAACAAAGTACCTCACTTTCTCTTACCCTGATGTGTAGCTAGAATAGCTGTTCTTGGCAGCCTTGGTCTATCAGTAGGTTAACAAGAATTTACTGAGTACCAATTGTATGCCTGAGTCTAGAGTGCTTAAGGGTACAAAGATCAGGCAAGTCCCCATCTAGTAACAGAACAGAGAGTGAGCAGAGAGTTCTCGTATAAATGTACACACAATCACTATCAGAATTGCAAAATTGCTTGGAAGAAATAATTAATCATTTAAAAGTTGTTTTGGCAGTGTTTGACAAATAGTTGTTCTAGATGAGTGAATGTTAGTTGAATAAAGTTATCAAATGAATGAATGGACGGTTAATGGAAATTTCCTGGAATTAAGTGAGTTCAGTGGAGAGATTAAGAAGAAGCCTAGAATGTGTATGTTGCAGATGGTGATAGGGAGGAAGGTGTCTCCAGGGATCTGGGCAGCGTGGACCAAGACTCAGAGGTGGCAGAGTAGAGAACAGACGTAGGAAGACCTCAGAAAGGTGGCGTGGTGGAAATGAGGCCTGGGGGAAATGGTGAGGGGAAGAGAGCCATGAAAGAAGATCAGTACTAGCTAGTTGCCACCTTTTCTTCTTTTCCCCGACTTTGAAAGAAGCTCAGAGACACACACCTCCTTCAGGACAGAGACTGTGACAGTGACCGTTTGCAGCTGGAATTCTAATTCAGGCACATTTCCAAGCCAATTAGCCTGGCTCTGCCCATGCAATTTTTACTCCACTTCCCTGCCCTAGTGTCCTACGAAAACCTTGCCACAGGGTGAGAGAGATGAGACTGTGTCCTTGTATGCAGGCACAATTTAAACATCACTGCCATTTTCTGAAAACATGGTACTGTTTGTAGCTAATAAGGCACAAAACGTTAGGGTTTTGAATATTAGTCAAGGATAACCCTGTAGTTTACTTTTAAAACAAAAGAGCAAAGAAATGTCATGTTTATTATAAAGCATGAACTGTTACCACCATATCCTTTTGTGTCCTGTTTAACAGCTACTTGTTCCCTTTTATTTTTTGAAGACAAAAAAAAAAAAAAATGCCATTGAAATCCTCCCTTACCTCTCGTATATACTTCAGTTTTCCTCACCAGATTATCTTAATGGTAATAGTAACAAAAGAAAAAGGTAAAAAATTTTAATGACATAGGAATTCTAATGGCAATTACACATCAAAGTGGATATTGAAGATATTTATATTTCATCTTGATGTCAAATCACTTTGTTTATACTACACAAGGAAATGTTTATGGGATGTGTAATATCTGGTATTCTCCAATTGCATAGTTTTTCTTACTGCTTAAACTTAAAAGGGCATGCAACAGACTAACAAATGTCTATTGGACATGGGTAGGAAAGGGTTTTAATCTATGATGACTTGCTTTATTTTATAATCCCTCATTTTTTGGTAAACCAAGCTAGCTTTGAATGTAGGCTGACTCTTCTTCATTATATTGTTTAGTTCTGTTCTAAACAGAGTGAAATATCAAGTTCCTTTTGCACCAAAGTTCTTTGCTTAAAATATCTAGTAGATATGACAGGGTAGTGGTTAAAAGAACAAGTAGTGAGTGGTTAAGAGATATAACTGTGGAGGTAGATGGCCTGGGTTCAGATCCCAATTCTGCCATTTCCTGTTATATGGTCATGGGCAAGTCATAGTTTCCTTATCTATGGGGGCAAGAGTACTTACCTTTATAGGGTTATTGTAAGGATCAAATGAGTTAATATATATAAAATACTCAGGAAAAGTATGGTCCTTAAAAAGCGCTCAGCACATATAAACTATTATTGAAGGGCCTGGTTTCACATAATGATCTAGTGGCAGATCCACCATATGTATTCTCTGAACTCTTTTTCTGTATAACATCATTATTGAGATATAATTCACATGCCATAAAATTCACCCTTTTAAAGTATACAATTCAGAGGTTTTTAGGGTATTCACAGAGCTCTGCAACCATCACTACTCTCTAATTTTGATACATTTTCATTGTCTCCCAAAGAAACTTGAAACCCTTGACCCATTAGTAATGGCTGCACCATTTTGCATTGCCACCAGTAATGAAAGAAGTTTCCAATTTCTCCAAGTGATGATCAACACTTGTTATAATCTGTCTTTCTTATTTTAGCCATCCCAGTGGGTGTGAAGTGATAGCTCTTCAGGGTTTTGATTTAAATTTCTTTAATGACTAATGATGTTGAGTATTTTTTCATGTATTTTTTGTGCATTTGCATGTCTTCTTTGGAGTGATGTCTATTAAACCCTTTGCCCATTTAAAAATTGGGTCTTAACTCTTTTAATCCACTGAATTTCTACTATAATTTGTACTGAATTTCTATTACAATTCCATTATAATTTGTCCATTATAACTCTACCTAGTTAAAAATACAGTGTTCCAAGAAATTGATGCACATAATTTAACCACACATGTATAAATTATTATCTCTTTTATTTCTTGCTACCTTATTATAAATAATGCCACAACAATATTAAAGTACGTGTATTCTCATTTGCTTGTGTGGGTTTTTCTGTAGAATAGATTTCTAGCAGTGTAATTGCACAGTTGAAAGATATGTACATAAAAATATTTTTATGAATATGCCAAGTTGCCTTCCAGAAAGATTGTACCAATTTATACACCCACCAGCATTGTATGAGGGTAACCCTTTCCCCAACCCTTATATAAGCTAAGTTTTTAATAGAGTCATGATTGAACTAATTTATTTTTCTCATTTCATTATGTATCTGTGGGAAACTCTATCAACGTTTACATATTTTGAGAGCTTTAAGCATAAGCTCAACATTCAGGGAAGGAGGGAATAATCAGTAATATTGTGAAGAAAGAAGCTTTCCACATTAACTAAAAAAAGATAAGGCTTTACTAACTTTAATATGATTTTTAAAAATTTTTGCCTTCTGGTTTTATGTTATGGGTATTTTATATTTCAAAATTTATTTTATAGGTTCTATGGGATTCTGTGGTTACATTTATATGATTGGTACTGTTGCTGGGAGGATATAAGGGAAATTCAGCAATCTGAAAAGTTTCCTGAATTATCCAAACATAAATAACCAGTTTAAAAAATGCTTTCTGACTTTTTTATTTTTATTTTTATTTTTTTTAGTGGCTGGCTAGTACAGGGATTGAGCCCTGGACCTCGGTGTTGTCAGCACTACACTCTAACCCACTGAGCTAACTGGCCAGGCCCACCCTCATTTTTTTCATTAAACTTCTTGCTGCTTAGGAGTTAGTTTATGGAGAGATTTATATTTCCATGTTGATGCTAACTGTGTCCTCCGAACATTTTAAACTTTGTACATTTGCTTTATAGATTTGGAGTATTTAATATAATAGGTAATCACTATTTCAAGGCCGGTTGTCCTTTTTTTTTTTTTTTTTTTTTTTTTTTTTTTTTTTTTTT